>NC_043756.1:17149721-17317221 GCF_902148845.1 Salarias fasciatus
GTGAATAGCTTTGAGATTTGGCAATGAAGTGTGTGAGAATCATGCAATCTGAGGTGCTGGCTGTGAAATGTGAAGATCAGTTTTTGGTTTGTTTTGCCGCTGACGGGAGCTGGTCGGCTCAGAGAAGATTCTGCCTGGTGTCATCTTAAAGAGCAGCTTTTCTAGTTTTACAAGATACCAAATATGTTGGGATGGAGCAGACGGACCGTGCGTTCTGTAGCGTTTTGTGTCGGCAGGTGCGGGTGAGGGGGGCGTGTCGAAATGTTGCATACGAATTTTAAAGTTGTTATAAATCAAACACTCGGTCATCAAAGTGCAGTTTGAGCATTCAGTTAGTGAGATTAAGGCTTATTGTTTGAGACACAATTGAAAGAAAACATCCTCACAGCATTTTAGTCACTTTTTACACATGTTGAAGTGGAGCGTAAAAATGTTGGACCCGGTACCGGGTCCGTCGGGCCAAACGGGTTAAAAGAAAAAACAAAACTAACCTCATCAGTATGCTACTTTCCAATAAAGATTGTCTATTTTTAATAGCTCAAGTGACACTAGGGGTCTGCGCGTATATCAGCCCGGTGTCACAGTGACAGCCTCCTTTTGTCATGTTGAAAAAATACTTAATCCACTTGAATCAGTTTTGTTGGTGGAGGGAGTAGAGGAATCGATGCAAAATGGGTCATATCCCGATGGAGGAGCATTACTGCGGGGGACAGATAGGTTGGGAAAAAGTTTATTCCAACAGCCTGAGGATATTTTGATGACACCGGCAAGTCAGGAGAAGTTACAGCCTGTTGAAATCTCTGGAAACAATGCGCAATAGTTTCTTTGGGGACAAAGCGGCACAATTAAACTACTACTTTGTTGTGGACACAGCAGCTATGCGTGTGGACTGGAATGCGGCCTTGGCTGAAAACGCTTGCTGTGAGGCTTTTCAGATATGCAGGTCATTCAATATCAGGTCCATTGAGGTATTTCTCCCACATGCAGCGCTCATTTATTTATATCAGGAATTAGAGGCAGCCGCCTTCTCTCTCTTTTTTTTTTTTTAATTCTTTATCCCCCAAATGCAAATTCAGTCCTCTTGTACAACAGACTTTGCGATGAAGCTGGATGATATGGAGCCCTTCTACTGTTGCACATTTAATGGTTGTGCAGCACATCAAACAGGAGGGTAATTCTGTTTGCCGTGTCACTCCGTTTCCAAGCCACAACGCCGGGGATCAAACCGCCTCACACGGCGAGCTTTAAAAGTTGCTCCCTCTCGTGTGCATGATTTATGAATTAATTCATGTCAATTAGACCAAAGCTAACAGGAAGCCCATCCATTTTCGAAACTGAATTTTTAATTAGCCCTTTTTTCTCTGTTGACCTTTTGAGAGATTATGAAGGAGGGGAAAATGGGTTGGGCCTCGCGTTGAGATGCAGAGTACAAACACTTTCAACAGCATATGGACGGGATCCTGTGTTGTATGGCATTAGGTATTTTCACATTTCAAAACAATGCTGCTGCACGCATACAAAAAATAAATCTAGAACTGTCTATTCTCTTTGCAGGTTTCTTTACTTCTCTGCTGCTTCATCCCCCAACACCATCTGCTGAGAGACCCTGAGCAATACCTGAGGCACTCTGAAAAGTGTTTTTTAACTTTTCCTCTTAGAATCGAAACCTCATCACCCTTTCAAACTCTGACGGCAGTCTGTTAAAAGTGTATATCCAACATAATTTTACACTCAAACATCAAAGAGGCTGATTCGGGGTCTATGATAGGATTCTGGGAAAAAAGAAAAACCTTTGAATCAAGTCGCAGGAGCAATAACGCTCCATAATCTCAGCCAAGCGCTTTTTCCATAAGCAACGTAGCAAAATATCAGTGATCTCCAAGTGCTTCAAGGGTAAGCAACAAACACAGGAATGCGCCATCACAGAGTGGAGCCACAGGGCAGCCTTGCATTATACTCAATATGTGCAACCTTTCATTGTCAGTGCCATCATTCATCTCTCCACTCTGAATTCAGAAATTGATTTAATCAGAGAATGAAGCATAAATGGATTCTGGGTAAAGCCCAGTGGCAACGAGAGAAGTGGAAAGAAGAACACAAAGCGAGGTAAAGTCCCGGGAGACGGAAAAGAAGATTAAGAAAAGATTCGTATTTTGAGAAGTGTAGTAAACCACCTCATCAGAAAAACTCCACAGCAAGCTCATATCTATCTGATGATACACAGGTGTATTTAGAACAGTTTTACATGTCCGTGTGTTGCACTTTATGTGTCACAGTTTATGTCTGGTTTCACTTTCACTGCTTGTGGCGTGCATACTCCTTAAATCTAGTGTCTTAATTCACCCTTGTGTCCTATTCTGTATTATTGTCTTCTGTTTTCAGGTGTGCATCCAGGTTAGTCACTGACCAATTCATTGGTTGCCTTTTTCCCTAGATTTAGTGTTGGCCATTGAAATTATTTTGTACATTCTTTTTCCTGATTTACAGCCATCTTTTGCTTTGTGCCTAAATTTATTTGTATGTTTACATACAATGATGATAAATGATTGATTCCTATTGTCACATACATTACCTCATAATTGAAAGGGAGCATTAAAAAGAACTGGAAAATGTAATTTGCATAAAACACTTAGTATTCTGTTGAGTCATTTTGTCTGAATCACAAGTCTTTTTGTTTATGACACGACCTGCTTTTCACACCTGGAAATGAGGATTTTTTTTTTCCCTTTCTTCTCAGCAGATGCTCCCAAGCTCTGTCGAAGTGGAGGCTTACAGTCTGGAGCAGCCATTTTGAGGTTCCTCTCCACAATCTTAAGTGGGTTCAAGTCAGAGCTCTGATTGGGCCTCTCGAGGACATCCTCAAGGTTGTCCCCAAGTTGCTCCTGTACTGTTTGAGCTGTGTGCTTCAGGCCGGGTGTAAACTCCAAACAGGATCTCTTGTGTCTTTCACTGGAGTCCGTCAGGCCAGCGGTGTCTGTCCTTGTGGAATGTTCTGCCATCTATCTGTGTGATCTTTGGAGGTCAGCCAGCACGAACGCTGGGTTCTGGTCATCTCTCATACCAAGGTCCTTCTTTCCTGATTGCCCCATTTGGCGGGGCGTTCAGCATGAGGAGTAAACCTCTTTCCAGGTTTTATCCATTTAAGAACTATGAAAGCTGCCAATATCTTGAGACGTCTCAGTATCGTATTTTTCTTGGTATAAACTGCAGTTCTCTGCAGATACGGTATAGGCATCAACTTATTCCTCTGTTCGATTTCTGCAAGAAATTTATTTGCCATTAGCTTTTTTGCACTCATGAGCATTGTCAGCAGTACGACCTTGTATCGGTAGACATGTGTTTGAAATCATGTCCAGTCCAAAACCCCAATTCTTTCTCTTGCTTTTGTATTTTAGGACATTAGGAGTTGCTCACTGTTGCCAATTGTCTTCAGCATCCGGCATTTCAGATTCATTAAAACATTTAAAACAAACCGGGAAGGAAGCTGCTCATTCTAGAGACTCACAAACGTCCAGTAGTTTCCTTTTGTTTCCTTGCCCTCTTGCACCTGCCTAACGCCAACTCAGAAAATAAGACTTCCTGTATGACCTGATTTATTAGAGAAAAGCGTTATCCTTGGTTTATGCTGCTCTCCAGTTACATCTCAGTTGCACAGCTCCTTGGTACATGAAGGGTCACTGCAAGAAAACAGGTTTATATTTTTGCTCCGTGATGAGAAGAACTGGTATTTACAACAGGCACTGTGTGTGTTTTTCACCGGTTTGTGTAGCTGTAAAACGCAGTACCCTGTAGGGCAATAAAAATTAGCTCACTACATCTTCTTCAGGACTCGGTGATCACAGCTTCACGGCATATTTAATGTCGTCAGGGTGGAGGGACAGGCGGACGGCGGCGTAGCATCAGGAGGCAACGTGTTATTAACTACAAAGTAACCATTTCTGCACACGATCTCCAGATGCTGGTGCACCTGCACGTGACTCATGAGTATGGTCTGTCAGATCTTCATGTTTTTTTCTTTTTTTCCCTTGATGCACATTTGAGATATTTTTTTTTTCGCTGTAGACATTAAATTGCATCTCTTTTCTCCCTGCTTACTTTACAATTTACAAAGTCGCGCACAGTCAATTTCTCAGTTAGACTGTCAACAAATACATAATGTTTTGAGGCATCTGAGAGATGAAGTGAAGTACAATAGGAATTGATTGCTTGATCATAGCAACGTGTCTGCTTACAGCAGGTCTCGGAGATCCTGAATGAAGAGTGATTTTCTGTTTAGACTGTTTTAATTCCATTTTCACTGAAGCCTCTCTACATCGAGAATCTCATGTGAAAGCATTTTCTTTCCAAACAAAGGTGCAAAGAGAGGCATTGTCAAAGCAATTAATTAACATTGAGCAACAGTCACTTCACCACCTTCTATGTTTTCACACGCGCTGCACCTATTTTTACACCCTTTCACCAGCAGCGTGAGATTTCCAGGATTTACGTTGAGATAAGAGAGAGAAAGGGAGAAATAATAGTGAGCGCTTGATGCTCTATTGTGTTCTTTATCTAAAAATTTGTTTTTCTCTCTGACAGTAGCAATAAATGGTTTAGATCTTCATGAATCTTTAAACAGCCAAGATTCCATCAATCATCAAAAAACATTGGTTTCATCACACATTCAGTGTGTGAAATATCGAGTGCAGCTGCACTACATCTGACTAATAACACAGTGAAATATTCTTCCTGCTATACCTTCAGTTGCGAGCGGCTAGCAAACACCTTGCCTTCGCTGTGTCTGCTCCGGATCTGCTGCCACTGTTATGCAGATTGTCTTCCTATTCTTAGACGTTCAAGGCAGAAATGCAGCCACGGTGTTTTTTTATTCCCTTTTCTAGCTCAAAGTGACAGCGCCTCTCAGTTTGGTTGCATTACTAATTGGGCTGCATAAATTATCAGCGACAGTCACAGTGCATGCATCAAAAAAATATATGCATGCGAAAATGTAAGAAGAGGACAAACTTGAATTATGAAGCTATAACAGTAGGTTGTAAAGGGAGAATAAAAAATCAGGACATTACAATGGTCTATCACGCAGACTGTTATTTATCTCAGCAATAAAACAGAAAAATGAGATATAAGAAGAGATTACAGGGTAAAAACAAGCAGGGCATGCGATAAGAGAGTCACAGTAGTGCTGAGTGATACTGAAGGTGGGGGAGATGAATCAATTTGTTTCGAGGAGCCCCTATCTCGCAGCCTGAGGCAAGAGAATATTATGTCTGGCAGGGACAAAACCCAGTCTTCCTCAGGTTCAGGTATCGCCCAGTAACCAGTGGTCTTTATACAAATAAATGCGATGAAGATCGTTAACTTTGCAACAAATGTTGAGATGAGATGAGATGTGGCTGATGGCTTGACGTAACCTGAGACTCGTATCACATTTCTGTGAGTTTCCTTATCTGTGCAGAGGGTCGGGGTCAGTGTGTTGTCATACAGAGAGATAAAGTGGGAAACCCAGTATGGTTTTGTGAGGAGGAAACACGGCTTATGTATCATCCACGAATCGAATCTGGATGAAGTGTGACTCTAACAAGGTGACAGATTCATCACACCGTGCATCCCCCCCACGTGTCAAACCTCCCTTAACGGGGGGTTTCGGCGCCGCTCGTCATGCATCGGCCCCGCATCCAAAGCGAGCGCGCCGCCAAACACCTCATGCAAGATTAATCACGCTCTGAACGCAGTCAACTGGCCGTGAAATGAGAACGGCGAGCAGGTGTAATGTGTCTTTACACACCTGTAGAAAACAAAATCCGAAGCCCGGCTAACTTTGTGCCCTTGCTCGCAGATGATTAAGCAATATTTAAGCTCAGCAAAGACAACAGAACAGGCTGATGGGTGGACAGAGCAGACGGAGAAAACCAATTCTCACCAGCCAACTGATGGCGGGCAAGAGGGAAAAGAGATAAAATATCACTGAGTAATTGAGTACATCCCCTTTGTAGGGACCTGCTAATCTAATTACATGTTTGAAATATGCAGTAGAACGCTCCGCTTCCTCATAAATAAATAAATGAATACGCAGATAAGCGACAGCCGAAAAACAATTTGCGTTGCTTGCGGTCGGCCAGACAAATCAGTGATAAGAAGATCGCTGTTATCGGGTTTATTAAGTCGGTGACCTCTAATATGTGTGATGCGATAAAATGCTCCAGCGAGTAAAAACATTAGTCCAACGTGGATTGGAAGAGAAAAAGAAACAGTCAGATTCCAGCTTGAGCTGAGATAGTGACAATGCTATCATCATTATTTTCCTGTTTCGGTAACACTTTACTTGAAGCCCCCCTGCATAACACATTATAAGTACATTCATAAAGTATTATAATGCCATTATAACATGTGTAGCTATAGTTATAAACATTCATAGATGATCACAATGCCAGGACCAAACCCTAACCCTGACCCTTACCCTAACCCTAACCCACACCACAACAAAGCCTAACCCTAAAGAAATGTTTTTGCACTTTTACTTTTTTCAGTAACAACAACATGGTCAAGAAAACACTGTTTCTCCTACTTAGGACCGGAAAAAGGTCCCCACAAGGCACGTCGTTCCACGTTTTGCTATCCTTGTGGGGACATTTGGCCCCGACAAGGATAGAAATACAAGAACACACACACACACACACACACACACATACACACACACACACACACACACACACACACACACACACACACAAATGCAGCCTGACAGCTGTCAATCTCCGAGCGTCCGCTGTCCATGGTGCTGAAAGTTCAGATAAAAAGTCACGGGCAAAATCTGTACCATCTTTGATACAGGTTAAATATAAAATGAACACAGCTGGTCTGAAATGACACAATCTGTTCAGATAGATATAGACACAGCTATCTATATCTTTTGGAATTCACGTATATTAGAAAAAAAAAAGACTCGGCGGTCTCTTATAGTTGAGAGCAACACAAGGCACATTCAAATAGGCAGGTGTTTAAGACCACAGCATTCTGATAAAGATAATATTTTGGAAGGCTTCACTGACTCACCAATGGCTCCGATGTTAGGTTTTGGGTAGTACCGCTAGCGGCTAGCATAGTGTTTAGCATACTGTTTAACTTCCCTCCAGAGAGTTCAGATCAAGTGCAAAAGAAAAAACTTGGTTCATGCCGCACAGCCAATCAGCGCTAGTTTGCAGCTCTGATGCATTCATGGACAGTCGTAATATAAGAATTGGCAAATTGGAGCCCACAATCATATGCGTATACCTTCTCGCACACACTGCACATTTTATTATAACAATTTATTTACGAGTAAATGTGAACACATCACATGAAACTGGGCCCTATGACCTTATGGGCCCTGGAGCGACCGCCCCCTTGCCCCAACTCTGGCTCCGCTACAGCTTGAAGCACCCGGTATAACACATTATAAGTAGTTATAAACACTCATAAATGATCACAATGCTTTATAACTTACTATGCAGCATAGGGTTAGGGTTAAGGTTAGGGTTAGGTCCTGGCATTGTGATCATTTATGAATGTTTATAACTATAGCTACACGTGTTATAATGGCATTATAAGACTTTATAAATGTACTTATAATGTGTTACACAGGGGGGCTTCAAATAAAGTTTTAGCAATTTTTTTTTTTTTTTTTTTTTTTGTCTTTCAGGTGTTTAAGTGGGGCTCTATAAAGGCTCAATGACTGTTTAGGGTTACAGTAAAGACTTTTTACTAGTTGTTGCCAATAGATCATCTGACATGAGACACACTGCTTTTTGTGAGCTGTCAGCAAAAGACACGAGGAATCATAGAAATCACAGCGCGCCGTCCCAGCCTTTTATTCCATTATACAGTATAGTTGTCCGTTTCCTTTTATTTTTATCTGCTGCAGCTGTATTCTGTCCCACTCATCCTTCAGTCACTTTTCCACTTCTCTCACGATTTCCTGATATTTCCTTCCAGTTTCATCTAATTTGACACAGTTTTCATTAAATCTCTTGTCATCCGCTTCCCCTCTCATCATCCAGCGAGCCATTGGCTGCGTACACCAAGCGCCAAATGGCTTTAATGTGATTAATCTGTCTTTAAGTCGTCTAATAATTGCATTCAGATCTGCCTCCTCCGCGCCACCCTTTCCCGTGTGTTAAATCTCTAACCGTCTTCTCCGCCACCTCGCTTTGTCCATTCACCTCACTCAGAACCCGTTTACCTCGCCATCGACACAAACACATGGCCTGGATGCTCCCCTGCCGGGCTCTAATTGGCGATCAAGATGTGCGCGGGAAGGGAGAAGGAGCAGCGTTTGGCCCATTTCTATTCCCTCATCACGCTCACAGGGCCACAGTCACATCTGCGTAACCATGGTGATGCTGATAAGGTGACTCATAACTATTCATCAATGGCGCCGCCTGATTGGACGGCCCCCGAGAGTCTCGGGAAACGTATTCATCAGCGCATACTGTGTCCCTGCTCTACCTCAACATCCCCCTCCGGATGAGAAGGGAGCGTCTCTGCCGCCGCCCGTTTGTTTTTGTTTTTTTTGCACATTTACTCCCCGTCTTGACCCCACAGCCGGCGAGCTCTCCTCACTTCACTCTAATTACCTGTCCTCTCCCGGTGTCCCACCCACTCTCTTGCTCTCCTCTCTTACCCGGTGACCTGCTCTCTTCACTCTGTCTCGATTGATGAAGACATTAATCAAAGGCACATTGGGCACCGGCTATCCCTCATCTCGCCGCCCAGACCTCAGCTTATCTCACAGCTACAGTAACAATCAAAACTGTTGAGTCGTCCTACCATAAAAATGAGAAAGTAAAAAAAAAAAATAAAACATTCAATGAAATTTCTCCAGGACATTTTTTCATTTAGTAATATTGTTTCACGGCTCTCTCAGAGGTACAAAATGTGAATCATCAGTCAGCTTTCGTTACACTGGAAGTGGTTTTAATCCGTTTTAAAAGTTCACTTTTTGCCGTTGCTTTCTATTTTCTGAACGACCTGTAGCATTTATGTTATACCTTTTAGTGTTCTACCAATTGGACTTCTCATTTTCTGCTTCAGTGCCATCTCCTGAATCCTGAGCAGCCGTTCGTGCAGGTTTTTCAAACTAACTGTTAACCTCTGGGTTTCCCACACATAACTATCTTATCAGTATCTGCCTCACATTGTACGTTCAACAATGTGGAATACAGTTTTTCTTTTATATTTCAACCTGAGTAATAGGATAGGTATGTTACATAAACTAAGACAAAGGATACCTAAAGTCGTTTTCATTTTCCATCTCATTTTTCACTACGATTCTAAATGAAACGTGAACAGTGTGGCAAATTTACAGCGGGAATAGAAATAGATTTTTTTCTTCCTCAGTAGAAAAACTGTCATTTATATTTTGACTCATAGTCCCAACAGCCTTGTTTTTTTTTTCCCTTTTTCCATCTGCATATTCAGTGCATTTCCTCTCTGATGTCAGCCCGAAGCTTCCAGAGAGGACCCAGATTTGAACTTCAACTCAAGGTCAACAGCCTTACAGTGAGATTGAATATCCTCTTCATGCATGTGAGGATCAGGCTGATAGTATCTGCTGCTGTTCTGTCCAAGCACCATCTCTAGTTGAACGCGGTGACTTTGACCTGTGTTCATTTTCCTTTCTTTGAATTTCGGATTTCCCGGAATCCTATTAAATCCAGATAAATATTGGTGGGTGACAGACAGCTTGCACACATCGTGTCAGAGGCGACTTACAGTCAGCTGGGATGACAGTGGAGATGGTGTAAACACTTGAGCAAGTGACTGAACTTGCAACCTCGTGATTGAGTGATGAGCTGCTGTACCAACTGAACTACAGAAACCCTCATGTATGGTATTTATCTGTAAAGCTCCTTACAGTTTTTCACAATTGCTAAAACACATTTCTTGAAAACTCCATCCATTTTCTCAAAACCTTAAACACAAATCCAAAAATCCACACTGCATTCACAAAAACCTCAGACATTTCTGTCAAAACCGAATTATCACCTCAAAACCAGTTCTCTCGTGATCAAAACCACACTATGCGTTCAGATCTTACACACAGCAGGTAGAAACATGCTCACCTCAGATCGTTCATTAGACACTACATGAAATAACTGAGGACACAGCAAGCAGTCCTCACTCTTAAACCTGCTGGGTTCTTTTCCCAACCCATTTCCTGGGTAGCCCTAGATTTTGTGCAGATTGAGTCACTTTTACCCCAAATTAGATGAATTGTGTCGACCCAGCAGAGTGAGTTGATGATTTGAACAAAATCACCATTTTGAACACTCCTGCAACTCCTTCTCCTTCTTGCATCTGGAGACTTCTGGCAACAAACGCAACAGAAAACTGGAGTCCTGTGTTCTCACAGAAGATTACTGAAATGGCTAAGAAGGAAAAGACATATGAGACATCCCTCTCCCTATGGATGTGTGGCTGTGGATTAGTGGGTAGAGTGGTTATCTTGTAGTTGTGAGGTTGTTAGTTCAAATCTTTTCCTCGACATGTCAGTGAACTGCACTGAGTCCCAGCTGGCCTCCAGTGGAGGGTTTGACAGCCTTGCATGGCAGAGGGCAAGTGTTTCTGAATTCTAAGGGTTTACATTTTTACAGTAAAGTAACCTTCCCAGACCTGCTGATAAATCTTGACCCAGCATCAGGGTCAACTCTTCAGCCCAAACAGCTGGGTAGAAATAACCCAGCATTGGCTCGGTCCCTTTTGGACCCAGCGCTGGGTCAGCAATTCCACCCAATGTGGGTTATTTTTACAGTAACCAGCAGTTTTCAGAGTGTGTAGTGCACAGAAAATTTTTATTTTACATATTGGAAATGCATTTAGGAAGAAAAAAAAGCATCTAAATCAAAGTGATATCTAAATTCACAGTCATAACAAAAAATAAATACATAACAAAAGCACACTAGGTAACACTTTACTTGAAGCCCCCCTGCATAACACATTATAAGTACATTCATAAAGTATTATAATGCCATTATAACATGTGTAGCTGTAGTTATAAACATTCATAGATGATCACAATGCCAGGACCAAACCCTAACCCTAACCCTAACCCTAACCCTAACCTTAATCCTATGCTGTATACTGCTGTATAGTGAGTTATAAAGCATTGTGATCATGTATTAGTGTTTATAACTACTTATAATGTGTTATAAAGAGGGGCTTCAAGTAAAGTGTTACCGCACACTACTGCATGGTCATGGTCATGGAGATTCAGTCTCCAGCATCTTGTCTCTGTGCGCTCTTGGTCTGATCACATCATTAGAAATATGTGTGTTCAATTTTGAGTTGTTGTGTGTAAAAGATGACAGCTGTGTTGGAGTTGTGTTCACATTTTGCTGCCAGTGATTACAATTTTGCAAAAATGTTGTGAATTGTGTTTAGTGACTGAGAATGTGTCTAAGGTTTTGCAAAAAAGAGCAGATGGGTTTTGCAAATTGAGCATAGGACCTGAACAGTGTTTAAGTTTATGCCAAAAGAGTGTTTGATTCGAAAAATGAGTTTAGGCCACTGAGAGTTTGGTTCAGGCAATGGGGTTTAGTGTTTTAGCAATTGTGAAAAACTGTAAAAACATGTAATGAAGCAGCACAGGACGATCCGTCCATCACCGTCTGTGTATTTAGCGTGGAGCATATCTGAGCCTTAAGGGGGACAGCAGAGGTCGGGGGGGGGGCTTTCCTGCACGAAGATTGACCTAATTAAATTAACATTAATAAAACATTCCAACTGAAATCAATTCCAAGAGAACAAAAGGTCAGGATTCACAAGAGAACACTTCTGACTAGACTCTGGAATTTTTTTCAACAACACTAAGGACTCTTTTTTTCATTTGTATCGATCGGGAAGGCGTTGTCATCTGGTGAAGCCACAGAAAGGACAAGATGGAGAGGTGCTGTAGACACTGAAACTCCAAATATAAAGAGGCAAATGTTTACTTACACTGTCCTGCTGGCTGCCGTCCCCGGACCGGTCATTCTTTTGCATGATGCGGGCCGCCTCCGGCAGGCCTCAGTGACACAGGGCCAATAAAAGAAGGTCCTACAGGAAGAAAGAAAGAGGAGAGAGAATACATCTCACACGTTGGGATTTTTATGTGAATCAGTCACTCTTCAAACAAGGCTCAACGTTGCTTTCCATTAGGGTTTTATCAAAATACTCTGCATATAAATTATTCACTCCTAACATAATTAGTTTATTATCTTGGGGTAATACGGCAGTTTTTCAACAATCTGCAGTTCTTTCAACGTCCAGGGGCTTTACGGTTTCACAGTACTGAAGCCTCGATCTCCCAGACAACCAGGTATTTGTGTGTGCATGTGTATGCATGTGTGAACAAGGAGCAAGGTACATGGCTGTGTGTATGTGTGTGTGTGTGTGTGTGGCTAAGAAAAGAGGCATGCTGCGATCCACTGACTGCATTAGGATGCATTAGGAGTGTAAAAGGTAAAAGGTCAGTGAATTAACAGCCAGAGTTACCAACCATATGCTGTTTACCAGGCTTAATAACCCAGAACCCCCACCAACACCACCCCCACCCCCTCCACTCTCTCACCGATTCCTTATTGAATAATCGCTCAAAAGTATCTCAGCCTTTTATTTTATAGATTCATAGCTAGACAGTTCTATTTGTGCTTTTGCACTCCTGTCATTTCCAGCGAGATGCATCAAAAGGAACGCCCCCTTTTTTCCTGGCTCCTCCCATCTTTCCGTCTATACATTGGAAATGTTTTGTGTTTAAGTGCACTTTCTGAATCATAATAATACCTCCATCAGAGCTTTGTTTGTACGACTTCTGTCTTTGCGATACACAGCCAAACAATTCCATTTTCGCAGCCCGTCTCATCCAAACCGATACATAAAGATGCATGTCACTCGCCATTTACTCTGTAATCCGTTGCTTTCATGGTCCATGAGCCGAGAAACAACAACAAACCTCGGCCTATTTGCCGACCTGGATGTACTCTGAATGAAAGTCCGGCCATACGGGTCAGACGTTATCCTCTAGTCTGGCCCTTCAGCACAGGCCCATTCTCACTAACTACATGTGGAGTGACAGGATGGCCTTTTAATTACCACAGACAGAAAAACAGGCCGAGCTGGAGGAGAGGAGAGGACACAGGAGAGGAGGCGAACGGGGTCACCTCATGTTACCCAGGCTTAATATGAGCCTGCCTTCAGGAGAAATAACTGTCTTTGATCATTAAAAATATTTTCGACGTGCACATACCAGCTACACGGGACAGACGTGCACCAACACCAAGCATGCACGTCCCGTATGCGCATAAGATTATGTTTCATTTGTAATAAATAATTTGTTTCGCCTGAATCTCACAATCGCAGCAACTAATTAGGACTGTGCAAAATGCAACAAGACAAAAATCTTGGTGTAATAAGGCATAAGGCTCATGAGACGGATAATCATGCACACGGAGCGCAAAATAACCTGAGGGTAAACCACAGCCTTGACCTCAGCTCATCGCCCAAACCCAGCTACAGTGTTATATTCACTGCCATCCTTAACCGCAACCAACAAGCACATTTTTCTCAACGCATAGTTTCAGATTTTTTTTTTTTTAACATTCTATCTTGCAATATGTATTTTCTGCAAGTGCTGTCTGAATTGATCACTATAATAGCGATGTATAAGGTATAGAAATATTTTATCTGATATATAAGACTGCCCTGCAGTAAATAGGTCCTCCCCACCTTCCCAGCTGTGCTGTTCTTGAAACATCCTTCACAGCTGCACTTGCACTGCAGCGGCGCCGGCCTGGAAAACCCAGTCAATTATTTTGAATTTGTCTAGACTGCAGTTTGGAAGCAGTAAACAGCTATTAATCAGTCAAAGCTGTTCCACTCTTGTGTGTGCCACTCAACGCAGAGTGGCAATGTGGAGGGAATTCTAATTGACAGAGGGAGACTTTCCTAAAAGTGGCTTTGCTGTTTACATTCAATACCTGCCTGGATCCGAGTCAGTATGCTGCCCTTTCAGTAGCAGGTACTTATTAAAATTCACGGCCATGATCAGTGTGGAAATTAGTTCTTGAAGCTGGAGACTTGGCAAAATGACACTGACTGGCAGTGAAGAAAAGGTATGAATCCATTCAGGTTGCCATCTCTATAACAGAAAGTTTGGGCTTTAGGGACGGTGCTGCAGTCGATCAGTTGTGATCATGGGAAAGCACACTGAAGTGCCACAGATAATCCACAATGGCACAATCTTACATGCAGACCAATGCTGAAACCAAAGTAAAAAGCCTGGATAGAGGATGCTGAATTCATTAAAGAATTAAAAATACAGCAACAGCAACTTGAAAAGAACCTTTCAAGCGGAAAGTAAACCAAAGGCCTATCGTTTCTAAATTAAGTAAAAGCAGGTGAAAGGAGCAAACTGTTTTTCTTTCCATCTCTCCTGGTCTGTGTGGCGTGGGTCTGGCGTCCAAAATCTGCTGATGCTTCAAAAAGAATGTGAAGAAATTCCGCCTTGAAAGAACAAGTCAAATTTAGAGAAAGGTGAAAAGGAGGCATGTCTCTAAACCAAAGGGGACAAAAAGGGAGAAAAGGTGGGAAAAACATGATCAGACCCCTCGTCTCGGCCAGACGGTGTCATCATTCACCTTGTCAATGCTCCTAAGAGCTGCACGAACAAGATCAAATAAAACAAAAACAAAGATTTCCACATGTAAATACTCAAAACAGAAGGCATGGACTGTGACTGAACAGTATATCTAACTGGGCTTGTAAAGACTGTTCATGGTACTGTGCGCTGTATGACACCTGTTTTCAGACTCAAGCAGTCAATGGCACCAAACTGTCTTTGGTACAAAACCAGAGATTACTGACTTTTTACTTTCCAAGACCTGCCGGTCTGCTACAGCAGGGGAAAGTGCATTCGAACTGATTTGGCGGCTGGTGCTGCTTTGAAGGGAAAAGTGTGGCTCTTATTTGTGTGTCTCAGCTTGTGCAGGAGATCAGAGTCGCGGGCCATGTGCCTACCGTGACACTGCAGGGGGTTGATTTTTGTCCGGGCACCAGCATTAGTCACACGAGGCGCGATTCGTCCAGCAAATCCCCCGCCACAGATCCAGATATGAGAACTGCCCGCCGCTCACGCCACTCCTTTTGATACCCACCCCCCTTCCCCTTCTGATGGCTCTTTCAATTAACTTCCTGCCATCTTTAGCTGACTGATGAGAGTTTATCCTGTGTGAGCACATTAGGCGAGGGAGCGAAAAAATTAGCTGAGCCACGGCTCCCTCTCACAAAGCAGCGGAAGGTCACGGCTGTCCAATACTCCCCACATTTCAGCCGCCGTGTGGAACGTCTCTTTTCACTTGTTGAGCTCCCACAGCTGCTTATTGAATAATCGCTCAAAAGTATCTCAGCCTTTTATTGTAGCCATTCAATCAGCCGGGATGAGCAGGCGGTGCGGTTTTGTTGGAATAGCCAGTCACTCGTCTTTTCTTTGGGAGGCAGATCAGTGTAGACTGAATTCATCAAGAACGGTTTTTGTTCAATTTGTTCAAGCCTAATAATTTGGAGACCAGATTATATGTCTGAGCGTTAGTTTTCAGGCTTTGATGCTGAATCGTAAACGGAAGAGAATCAGTAAACAAATCAGTAATAGCTGCTGCAAAGCTCCCTCTTAAATTCTTCAAAATGAAATAAATTACAAGCCATTAGATGGCACATCAAGGTGTTTTGTGGAGTAAATCGGCAGCGACAGTTGTTTGATGCCCACTAAAAGCTTCCCATGTGCCATCTAATTATCAGTCCTGTATTTTCCGACATCGAATGAAGTGGGTTTTTCCACCTGACAGAGTTCCTTCAATTCTCACAAATCATTACGCTATCGATCACCTCATAGCATTTTGGCCGCTGATTGCAGCTTTAAGATCACAGAGGAGCCACTTTTAAAGCAGGACTGCCTCTCGGTGTGGACAGAAATTAGACCGAGGCAGTGGAGTCCCTCAACCCGCTGACCTGAAGCATGATCTGAAACCCAGCAGTGGCTCCTCCAAGCGGCGCAGCCATTAATGAGCAAAACAGAGAATATAAGAGCATCAATGTGTGCAGAGACACAGACCTTCAGTAGCTCATGGCTTTGTTTCGATAACCTTGTCCTCTCCTCTATACTGAGGGCAACTAATAACTGCTACAACAATCCATTCATCGTATAAATCAGTTGCGATCAAACCGATGGAGGGCTGCCACCTGATGTAACGCAGACACACACACACATAGGCGACATGTTCGTGAGAACACGCCCTTGAAGCGCGGCCCGCAAGTGATAGATGCGTGCTGTCACTCCATACAGGCTCTCCACTTCAGCTGGGATTAACACAGTCCTTATTCCATACTTCAGAAACACACCTTTGATTCTATGCGGTGCGCGTCGAGACGGTGGCTCCAATTCACTCTCAAGTATGTGCGAATGGAAAGTGGCAGTAATAAGGCCATATCTGACAAAACAGCTCAATTTTCTTTCCCATCTGATCCCGTGGCACTTTGTTGACAGTGATGAGGCCTCTGCGGCGGCGGCTGGACCAGGGACAAAAATACAATAGCATTTACTTGAGATGTAAATTAGCTCTCACTACCTCAAGCTCTTTGAAAATAATTGTCTTATATCCAATTGTCTGGAAACAAACAGAAGTATGAGTCACACGTTTCATTGTTTTCTTCATGTTTTGTGAAATTGAGGTGGTCAGATGTGGAGGCTTTTTTTTGCAAACACTGTTATTCAACTGTGTTATCTGATTAGATTCACTTTCACTGCAGATTCCTGAGACAATTTATCAGATCACTCACCACTTAAGGATGAATAACCTTTCAATAATTTGCACATAAGAGACAATAAACAAAATACTATCACGGTACCACTCTGGCATTTCAAACATTTCCTGAACCGTGATTTTAAAAAAATGTGTTTCTTCAAAATTATAAAAAACATTATTTTGTCTTTAAGCAAATGTTGAAGTGGTACTTTATGTAAATCTGCAACATATTTCAGGACTACTGAACCATAACCTATAAAGCAGATATGTCATCAATAAAAAGGAAAACAGCAAAACCTAGAAGAGCTTTTTCCCTGGAGGAAACCGCTTTCCTCTGTGTTTTTATTCCTCTGAATTCTTCGGGAGACATAAGAATGAGAAGTAAAATTGGAGGGTAAAACACGTCATTACTTGGTTGATCTTTGACCTGTGTGACGAGGGGCTTTCTCCTCATGTGGAACACCTGGTGTCTGCGCCAGTTTATAAATCTGCAACAGATTCAGCCGGCTGTTCCAATTGTGGCATATTTCAAACATGGAAAAAAGCAATAGCAAATACCTAACCTATTCTGCCTGATAAGACTGCAGCGTAACATAAATATCATATTATACCTGGTATTTATACAATCTCTTGCCACATCAGTTCAGCTCATCGCTGCAGAATTTAAAGTAGTGGATTATATTATATTATTGTGCCGGTTTACCTGGGAACATACAGTATGTGAACCATTTGAGGGATAAAATATACCAATCATTACATTGGGATTCATTTAAAGGAAGTGGAAGTCTAAACGAATAAAAAATAAAACAACTCAGTACAAGCAACAGCTGTGGTGTCATTTTAAAAACAGCACCTCTGCTGTACTGCTGGTATACCTACCAAAGTCAATAAGTTATCTGAATTGTCCCAACCCATTTAATCTTAAAATAGAAGTTTTCACCAAATGATGGCACAGCAGCCAGAAGAATACCACACGGTATTGACGTTTATAGCTACAGCACTTTTACCCACTATAAATTGTTCAGAATTTAAACCCAAAATTTGGGCAGGATGCAAGAGTGACGCAATAATAAATTAATGGCTCTTTAATTTTACATGCCATAGAGACCTGGAGTCAAACAAGCTGAGATTACATGCTATTGCATTTTAATGTTTTAGTGGAGAAGTCCTGCTGAAAGCATTAGAATCACATTAGGTGAGAAGACAGACTGCTATTGTCTGGTTGTGACAGAAATAAATGAATTACCAGACAGAGAAGGCCTGATTAATTAGTTTTGAACTGTACTATAAAGTGGATGAACTAATTTTGGAGTTCAACATCTCATGTGAATTAATAGTCTGGATATTTTAGACTCTCCTCTCGATTTCAATTTGCCTTTTGAGAGTTCATTAGCTCTCTGAAAAAAGCAATACTGTTGCACCGGAGTGCCCTTTCAGAGACGTGCATTTGGAAATTATGAAATGTTTAAAGAAAATATTACTCAGCGGTAATGTCATGACCTTTTAAAAAAGTACAATACAAGCGATTGTCGTGACGAGTGCTGCAGGTTTCCCTCCTGCAGTCGATTGACTTCATTCACTTCTTTTATCAGCTCTGCTTTCAGGCACAGAAGGCAGCAAAAAAGAAAAAAAGGCCGAGATAAACCAGCTGTGCACTGCGGCCACCTTCACCAAAACGCAAAGTGAACACACGCAGCATTTAACTGCTAGAGACGGCCTTCTCCAAAGGACAGAGTGGAAACCACACTGACCCGGTGGCCACAAATACAGCTTCAAATGAATGGTGCTCCACATCAGCTGGCTGTGGAGATAAACGGCTGATGCTTGATTTTCTCTTTGGTATTTTGCTTCAATTTGACAGCAGCAGAGGAGAGACATGCAAGAAATGTGGGAAAGACGGACGAAAAGGTCCAGTAAGTGTGAACTGGATCTGAGGAGACTCATACAAAAGGCACAGTCTCTCTCCAGCACCAATTTCTCTCTAAAACAAAACACATCAAGTGTACCTACGTTGTGTTTTCACCCTATTTGCTGCCCCCAAGTGGCCGCAGGCTCAACATCAGCCCAGAATGCTGTCAAGCCAATGTTCAATCTGTTTTCACTCTGTTTGCATGTTACTGGTTAATGTCTGACTGGCAAGGATGAAAATCTGATAATAGTTTCACGATTTTAGGAGGTTAATAAAGTGCAGAGAGCAATGCCTGTTTCCCCTCAGCCTCAGCTCTGCGTTCCCTCATTCTTCTCGCTGCTGACTGATAATTAAGAAAGTCTCAGTCAGTCCCAGTTTATGGCACACTGAGGACCAGTTAAGGCTGAGGAAGGGTTGTACAGACTTTGCAGGGAATTACTACACTGTCTCATTCAGCTGGGGCTTGAATTCCCTCTGGCAAACAGGAGAGTGCCGATTGACATTCAGCAGATTGACTCAAATGATTTCAATACAGATTGTATTGACTTAGACTTGAATTTTGATGCACTTTCACATGTTTATTGCATGACGGCAGTGTGTTGTTTGACTTTAAACAGCCAGCAGGGGTTCCCAGTGAGCTACGGTTTTAATGATGGCCACCACAAGAGCTTATTCTTATTTCCCCCTCCTGCTGCTCTACACATTTGAAATGTGATTGTATGTGTTCATCCGATCTATATACATACACACATACCAAAAAGAAAAAGTTCCTGGACAATGGTTAAACTAAAAAAAAAAACAACAACCACAAATTATTAGGCCTTTCTTTTTCAACCCTCTCAAACAACAGGCATTGTCAATTATATCTCTATTCTCTCAAGCACGTCGCGCTCCAGCCGACCCGAGGCATTATTGGGCCCTGCAGAACAGATGATGAGTCACTCCCATCCACACGGCCCAGCAGAAAACAGCAGGCATCCCAATTTGAGCTTGCATCTCCCTCTGATCAGATGTGATTCAATATGCATGCTGGTGACTGACCAATCACAGCAAGGCTGCTTGATACCGCGGTCGTGACCCCAGCTCCAGTGAGTACCTGCCATGTAATGGCCCTGAGTGGCTTCACAATTGACTGGTGGCTTAACCAGTGGAGCATCCTTTACAAGATATTTCTTCTTTGAAGAATATCTCTTGTGCACAGTTCTAACTCCAGAGGTGTAACACACAAACTCACACACCAACAATGAGGTGGAAAAGGGAGGAAAAAGAAAAACCTTGGCGCATGCATTCATGCACGTTACAACATTTTCACCCAAGGCCTTACATGATTTTTTTTTTCTTCTTTGGTAGGAAAGTGTCAGCTCCTGTGAATGTCTGCTGTGTCAGTGTTACACCTTTTCTCTCCCACAACATACTCGGAGGCAGGATTTCTTCCACACTGATGCACAAACGCGGACTTGTGCAAAACATGCTCATGCATGTAGCACATGCAATTATAATTAAGGTGTGAAAAACAATTGTTATCACACAGAATATATTTACACTGTGATATTTTGTGTGTGCGTGTGTGTGTGTGTGTGTGTGTGTGTGTGTGTGTGTGTGTGTGTGTCCACGTGTCTCTATTGAATGAGTGTTTATATTCCAGTTTCAATTTTGTGGCTAAAGCCGTGTGTGATAGCCTTTAGTTCAAAAGCAAAGCCTGTTTTTATCTCATCATGAAAGAGGCACCAACATGTAACATCTATCTGTTGTGTAAATACATTAGTCATGCTGTCAGAGCATTTTTCAGGTCTGTATTCATGTATTCATACCATGGGGGTTACAGGGTATCGTAATTCTTGTCTCTTTAGACATGTACTGACGGATCGCCTCTGTTAACAATTACAGATACAGAGATACAAAAAAAATGTAAGAAAACCGCTTTTAAAATTCAGAAAAGAAAAAAAAAAACAAATGTTGCTCCATTACCTTGCAGGAAACCGGATCAAATAACGTTTAAAGACTGGCTCAAGCTTAGAGCTGGAAAAGGTTGAAGGTTCCGGTGTCTATGAGAAAAATGCAACCAGTCTGACAAATTAAAAACTACACTGTCATTTTTACCTTTATGAACAGGACAGACAATTTAAACCACTTTGGAGATGTAAATAGTTGCCTTCAATTAAGATAATACAGCTTGTTCAACCTTATTCATGCATATTGTATCTCACAATATATTTATTAAATATTTTTTTAGAGTAGTTTATCCATTTTATTCAGTGATGATGATAGTGATAGTGATGTAAAAAAATATGAATAGACATAACAGTTCCAAATGAGAAGTGTGTCAGATTTCTTTTTTCGTATTGGTGTTTTTGTTTCCAGTATAGTTTTCTGTTTTCTTGGTGACAGAGCAACAAGCAGACATCTTTTGTTTGTGTTGTCTGAATTCAGCATTGAAATGCCCCCTAAAAGACCAGCTGAGATAATGGGACATGGCAGCGCAGGAAGCAGGAGAGTGAATCTGTGACTTGCAGCTAAAACTGTTTGATGGGTGAACATGTCGCATGAATACAAGTGTCAGGACGATTCTGCGTGCTCCCAGAACCCCGTTCTAAACATTTCTTGCACACTGGCTCAGACTCAGTCAGATAGCATGGAGAGTGTCTGAACAGCAATTTTCAAGTCGTGCCAGAGATTCTGAATTGGACTGAAGTCTGGACTTTGACTTGTCCGTTCTAACACATGAATAAGCCTTGATCTCAGCCCCTCCCTGTCCCTCCTGAAGAAAAGCATCCCCACAGCATGATGCTGCCACCACCATACCTCACAGTGGGTGAGATGCAGTCCTCCTTTTCTGCCACACAAAACAGTTTGCATTCAGTCCACAAAGTTCGATTTTGGTCTCACCTGACTAGAACACACGTTTTCTGTCTCCCCAACATGGTCTGTGGCAAACTGAAACCAGGACTTCTTAGGATGTCTTGTTCTTCACAGAACAGCTGTGTTTATGCTGAGATAAGATTGGACACAGTCGGACTCAACTCAGTGACGTCTGAAGGCACCTGGTTGCACTGGATTCTATCAAGAGGCATGGCTATTTTTACCCACTTCTCAGTACATTTCTAAAAAATATATATTTCCGGAGGTTTAATTAAACCTCCACAGGATCAGCACAAGAAAGTTCAACCATCTGATCCTTACAACTCCGAAAAGTCCACATCCAGGGAGGGCCGAGCAACAAAAGTCACACAGCTCTCCAGTTTGTCAAAGTCACAGTCTGAAAAAACTCCTGTCAAAGCCTGAACAAAAGAGACCACATTATTTCTTTTCCTGAAATACTTTTTCTGCCTCTTAATGGAATTCAAGGATTTTTGCAACTGAGTTAAAATGCTGCGATCTTTTTTGAAATCGTTTTTCATTTGCTGAATGAAAGCCTTGACAGCACCGATCTGGTTACATAGTTTATGTATATACATATCAGAGGTGGGACATTGAAGCCTGATCAAGTCATCTCCATGCCATGTTTTTGCTCTGACCATGTATCACACCAGGTGAATCTAATCAACCCTGCTCCTCAGCTTGTCTGTGGTACATGGTGAGGGCAAAAACATGGCATGGAGATGACTTGATCAGGCTCCAATCTCCCACCTCTGATACATATATATATATTATATATATATATATATATATATATATATATATATATATATATATATATATATATATATATATATATATATATATATATATATATACATATATATATATATATATACATACATATATCTTTACTTTGAAACTGCTGGGTCAGGTGTTTATTTTTTCCAGTCACATCTGCCAGGAAAGCCAGATCCATCAACCACTCAGCATCACTTACTGATGTGGTATCTTCATTTCCACGAAAGCATTGATATCGCCAAGCAGGAAAGGAAACATTGAAGTGTTTACAACTCTGAGCCATCTGACTGCAGTGTGACCCTTGAAGAAAAAAAAAGAAAAAAGAAAAGTAGTGATAGGCATTGTTCAAAATGTATTGAGCGGTACATATCCAGCTATGGGGGTGTGGGGGGGGGGGGGGGGGGGGGGGGGGGGGGGGGGGGGGTCTTATGAAAAGGCTAAAAACATAATTTTCAGGTTAGTAAGTGATTCTGAAATTGCCTGTAGAAGTGAATGTGAGTGTCTTTGCATTTCCTCTAAGTTGGATCTTTGCAGGCAGAGTGCACTAAAGAAATAAGGATGGACGGATTGTACTGCAGATAGCTCTAAACGTCCATCACACAGGCTTGTGTATCCTAATTTGTAGTGACTTTAGCATTGAAAGTTTCTTAATGCTGTATATTCATAGAAGTAATGAAACAAAATGCTGAATCAAAACAATATGTGCATAGGACCCTCCTTTTCCCTCTGTGGAAGCAGACAACTCAAAACATATGCAAACTTGGCAGATGCACTGGATGTTTTTTTGTTTTTTTTCCTCCCAGTTATTGCAAAGAATACTGTCTGTCCGAATTCCAGTGCAAATAAACAGGCTGCTGTTTATTTACAGATCTGATTAAATGACAGTGACTGTGGAAATTTTTTTGATTCGATGCAGCGAGTGGTGATAGATTCGGCTGTTGTATTTCTAGATTCTCCTGTGAATTTGTTAGATTTTTTTCTCTGTACAGTCTACCATTCTTTATTTTGGCTTCAGTCTCTTCATTAATGCAAATATTATTTGGGAATTCAAAACTTCAAAAAAAGAAATCCTTTTTGTTTCTACGTGATAAGCGTTAGAACAGCTCAGCTTTATTGGCAATGTTTGTTTTCATAAACTGTACTTTTGGCCAAATGAGCCAATTCTATAAATTTGTATAATATAAAAAAAAAAAAAAATCCAATAGGAAAAGTAATTTGCATAATTAAAGTCCGGAAGGAATATGCAAACAGTTATCAGTATGTCTGGAAACATATGGCTGGTAGAAATGATGGCCTGTGTGGAGACTGCCCGTTCCTGGTGGAGGAGCTCCCTCCCCTGGGCAGACTGTGTGAAGATGTGTTCGGCACAATGAGCGAACCAATGAGCTCAGAAGTGGACTGTCAAAAACCTGCTGCTCTGAGATGATTTGCAGCTTCTGATTTTTTTTTTTTTTTTTTTTTTTTTTTTTGCACCACCCCCTGAGGCCTTGCTTCCTCTTTTGTTTGCATAGGCAGAGCCAGCAAGCTGATTAGCTTGATATCTAATCTTGTTTTTATGAAAACATTTCCAGAGGCAGATTTCTATCGCCAGCACATGCAAAAATCACATCCACTACCCAAAACTGCTGAGAAGTGCTGGCACCGTTCATGTAAAACAACAGGCATCTAGAAAACTCTCATTTCTGGCAGCAGACGAACTGTTTCATGTTAATTCGACGCAAAAATGATAATCAAACGTTTCTCGGTGATGCAGGGTCGAACAGATTTCCCATAATCTCTTGTATTCCTTCACTTTCGTTACGCTATTAGTGCATGTAATGTGTAAGCAACTATTTCAATCTGCACTTTCTTCACCAAACCAATGAGCTCGATCGTACAGACTGACTGACCCAACGGCGCCCAATAAGCAGCAAAGCAAATGGTTCTCTTATGCTCTCAGTCAAATACGTATCTACTGTATCTATTAAATTACATTCGGTACAGCTCACTGTTCAAAGCCCCGTGCCGATGGAACTGTATGGCGCATTTATTAGACGGAGCTGAACGCAAACCCATCTTTATGCTCCAGATCAACATGTTATTATATGAGATTAATCCGGGCCTGCCCGGGGCTCGCTCCTTACATGGAATTAAACCACGAGACTTCACTAAATAAATGTCCACTCACTGCAGAGAAAGGGAAAATAAGTGGGAGTAAGACAGCAAAGCAGGGAGTGACATGTTCAATAGATATCTTCTTCTTCTGTGTAACTTGAATTAAAAAAAACAATTGAAAGCAGAAATAAAAAGTAAACAGCAGAGCAGAAATGCAGCATCTCTCTTTATAGTTGATTTTACACTCAACAAAAATATAAATGAAACACTTTTGTTGATTTTTTCATGAGCTGAAATCAAAGATCAAAGACTTTTTCTTTGTACATAAAAGGACCATCTCTGTCAAATGCTGTTCACAAATTTGTCTAAATCAGTGTTATTGAGCACTTCTCTGCTGAGATAATCCTCCACCTCACAGGTCTGGCAGATCGACACGCCGATTCGACAGGAGTGCCTCAGGCAGGCCACAACAAAAGGACACGAACATGCAGTTTTATCACACAGCACAATGCCACAGATGTCACAAGTTTTGAGAAAAATCTGTGAACAATGTTTGAGAGAAATGGGCATTTTGTGTACATAGAAAAATGGGAACAAAAAAAAGTGTCACATTCATGTTTTTGTTCAGTGTTACATTTGGGGAACATTTTAATGTGTTTATGTGGGGATTCATTTCACATCCTTGTGTGGATGAATAACAGCAACAGAAAAACTATAGGGAGAATCGACTCTTCACCTAAATAAACTACAGCATTTAGAGAATGTTGTGTGATCCATCTATTTCAATACAGATTGTATGTTAACTGTAATGAATATTTGATATTCCAACGGTCTCTGCCTGGATCATTCTCATAAAACACTCAAGAAGCAATAGACAGTATTCTCACAGTACAACACATCCTGATAATGTCCTATGATTCATATTCTGTGAGCTGTGACATCTTCAAGATTCTCAAAAATAAACCAATTAAAATTTCTCATTCACATCCTTTAAAGGGGTTCTTGTGTAGCATTTAAAAAGAAATCTACTGAAAAACAACAGGTATAACAATTCCAAACTGTACATTTTCAGCTCTTCGTATTGTGAAGCAGAATTCATCAAGTTTTGGATTTCATCCATCATCATCCATCGTCCATTCAGCTCTGTGAAACTCCTGTGCATATTTTTTGTTTCTCACATTTTTCTATTATATTGTACATGTGTCTGTCTTAACTGTATATTTAAATTATATTTAATTTATATCTGTTAGTTTATATCTGTTATTTAATGATATCTGTCTTAAATTTATATCTAAATTATGTTTAATTATGTCAGTTAGCTTACATCTGTTATTTAATCATATCTATCCTAAATTTATATTTGAATTATATTACATTTTTCTATGCATGGTTGGGCTTTGTAAATTTCACATTTCACATTTCTATTCCATTTCTATTTCTTTTCTCTGTGCTGCTGGAACACTGCATTTCCCCCCTGTGGGACAAATAAAGGACTTTCAATCAATTCAAATCAGTCTAAATTATTCAAATGTCGCTGTGTGATAACATGTGACAAGGCACCAATCAAGTTTGATTTGTAACTGTAGACAACATTTCTACAAAAGAATAATGAAACACAATAGATGTATGACAATAGATATCTGTACTTCCATTTAAAAGCTGCCTTTGAATGATGAGGACTCTATGGCTGTAGCTCTGTCACTTCACATGACTCACTTTGCACCAATATGGTTCCTTCTTTCTGTATGAAGATGTCATTTAGAACTTTCCTGACTGAGGAGTTTGCAACAATGTATCATTTTAAATGACGTCATCACCTAATTTGACCTAGATATGCAAATAAGCCTGTCATCTGGAACGTTACTAAGTGAGGAGTTGGCAACAATGTGTCAGTTTAAAGGTCTTTTTTTTTTGCAAAACACAATAAAGTGCATCATATTTAATTTAATCACTAAGCATTTAATGTAAATAACATTATTTCACAATATGCACTTTCATTTAAAGGTGCTGTAGGCAGGATTTTGCTAGTCAATACTAATTTTTCTGTGTTTTCTTTGGATTAAATGTTAGAGTATCCATTGATAATCCTTTAGGAGTGTAGCATAATTGCACTACCGCGAGGGCGCAGCGTTTCCATCTGTCTCTGTTCTGAGCTGAAAAGGAATCTCAACAGCTCCAGGTATCTTTGACCAATCAGAAGAGCCCCTGAGGCTCTAACCGTGATTGGTCGAGGGGCGTTCATCGCACGTTCTTGTGGGAGGGGCTTAGCTTGCGTAAGGGCGTGATGTCAGAGAAAACAGGACAGGATTGGCTGTGCTGGGTTTCAAATCGCAATCTTAGATGGGTCAAATCGCCATCTTGCTTAGGTAACCCTAAGCAAGATGGTGGAGATGCAGAATCCTGCCTACAGCACCTTTAAATCATTTTGACACTGTAATATATATAACACAACTCACCATTCAGTTCAATTCAGCACCAATAAGTTCCTTCTTTCTTTGCACAAACTTCATGTCAGCTCAGGTGGACTTCGCAGGAGGAAAAACCAGGCTGAAAGCAGTGAATTACAGTTCCGTAGCAGCGGCGCACCAGACAAATTTATCGGTATTTTTTTTTCAGCGTGAGAAATACAATGTGTGGCGTGAGTGCGTGGCAAAACACCAAAGTGTGTGAGTGAGACTTGAGGCACGGGGCTGACTTAGCTATAGGCCGACTTAGCTTCGGGCCGAATTGACTGTATCTCGATGCAAGCCGGGTAGTAGTGGGGCCCCATTAGGTAGGTTCCCGACCTGTCATTGTAATGTATCCAGGAGGTTTCAAGTTGTGTCGCTGATATCCGCCGTCTGGGCCCCTTACTAGCAACTAACCGGTGAGTACTCGGAAAAGGACCCCATGCGGGGGATTATCGACACGCTGTTGTTGCAGCGTCAAGTGTAGCGCCTTTAATTTGTCATTGAAATTGACCGATGTCAGCCGTCCCTTGGGACCCCCTTCAAGTCGGGGCCCTACCCCGTAGCGACGCCTCTGGTTATAATCCTGCTCTCTACCTACGTAAGCTATTACATCTGTGAAAAAACATTAAATCTTATTTCTTTTTTTTTTTTTTTCATTATTTTATTTGTGATTTTTCCATATAACATACAACAGAAATACAAACATAAGTACAAAGATACAGAGATAACACCCAACCCCCCACCCAAAACTTAAAAAAAAAAAAAAAAAAAAAAAAACTGCTCTAGACAACTATGACGTTGTCTTACTTATTGAACATTACTGATGAACATGGCATGTGTACAATACATATACAATATGTGCACAGGTATACATTCCAACAGTTATGAGTATAATTATCTAGGTCAGAGTTGATAGATATAACAAGAAAGGTTGCCACATTTTGTCAAAGGAAGCAGAGGTTAAAGAGATACTGTGTCGGATCCTCTCCAGATGCAATAAACTGGTCACTTCCACCAGCCAGGTCTTAAAAGAAGGTGCATCTTCATTTTTCCAAAGGGTTAGAATGTTCCTTTTTGCAATAACCATGCAATATTGTATTGTCTTTTGTTGGGGGTGGGTTAAATTTGAGAGGTGTTCAGGCCCGCCCAGTATGGCCGTGTATGGATCTGGTGAGATGTCGCAGTTATGTACTTTAGAAAGGCACTTAAAGACATCTGTCCAAAATATCTGTAGTTTGGGGCAAGACCAGAAAAGATGCCCCAAAGTGCCTTCTGCTGACTTGCACTTTGGGCAAATTGGAGAGACGGAGGGATAAAAAGAGTGCAGTTTAGTACAGGAATAATGTAATCTATGAGTCACTTTGAATTGTATGAGTTGGTGTCTGGAGTTTATAGAGCAACCATGAATGGCTGTGAGGCAGGCATCCCAATTCTCATCACTAATTGTAACACCAAGATCTACCTCCCAGGCTTCCTTTAGATGCTGCGTGGAGACAGAGTCATGTACAGCAAAAAAATTAACAAAGCAAGAAACCAGTCTTCTCGAACCAGGGGCCCGTCTCATAATAGTGTACAGTTCAGAAGGGGTATGAAATGAGTCAAAGTTTGGGATGTTAGTACGGATGTAATTTCTAATCTGGAGGAAGCGGAAGTGATGCGAAAGTGGAAGTGTATACTTTTCCCGTAGTTGTGTGAAGCTTGCAAAAGTTTTGTCAATATAAAGATCTGCTATAGTGATGATACCTTTAGATTTCCAGAGCACAAAAGTGTTATCAGTGAATGAAGGAGGGAAGTTGTGGTTATAGCAAACAGGTGCGTAAACTGAGGTGTCAGGAAGATTAAAGGCTTTCCTTATTTGATGCCAAATTTTCAAAGAACTGGAAACCATGAAACTGTTACCTGTGATAATTTTAGGGGAAATGGTTGGCGAGAAGAGGAGGGCGGGAAGAGAAGTTTTGGGTAGGTCCTGCTCAATTGCGAGCCAAGCAGGGGTAGAGTCCGTGACTGTGTTCGGGTAAGCATTTTGCCAGTACATCAGTGCCCTAGTATTTGCGGCCCAGTAATAATGTAGGAAATTGGGCAAACTGAGGCCTCCTAAGAGCTTAGGCTTGGTGAGATGTTTTTTGGAAATTCGGTGTGTTTTAAAGCCCCACACAAATGCAAGAATGATGGAATCCAATAATTTAAAGAATGACTTGGGTATGAATATAGGTAAGTTCTGGAAAAGGTAAAGAAACCTGGGGAGTGCCATCATTTTAATCGCGTTCACCCGCCCTATCATAGACAGAGGTAACAGTCTCCAGTTCTCAATATTTGATTTCAGTTTTTCCACCATATTCAAGAAATTCAATTCGTAGATCAACTTAGGGTTTCTGGGGATAACCAGGCCTAGGTATTTAATATTGTCTGTAACAACATGGAAGGGCAAGTTATTAATAAAGTTTGGATCCAGTTCACCTTGAAGAGGCATAAATTCGCTCTTGTCCCAGTTTATGGTATAGCCAGATAGTTCACCAAATTTATTTATAAGTTCCAATAAGGGAGGCAAGGATTCTTCAGGGCGGGAGAAAAACAATACTACGTCATCTGCATAAAGCGAAATGCGATGGTCAACTTTACCTAAAGTCAAGGGAGCAATGGAGGGATGTTTTCTTATACTGATAGCTAGAGGTTCAATTGCTATTGCAAAGAGTAGCGGGCTCAGTGGGCAACCTTGACGACAGGAGCGATGTAATGGAAAAGTGGGTGATTTGTTATAATTGGTGATAACTGAAGCTGACGGACAAGAATATAACATTTCAACCCAGGAAGCGAAGTTGTTGCCCAAGCCAAACTCCTTAATCACTGCTAAGATGTACTTCCATTCGACTTGGTCGAAAGCTTTCCTCGCATCAAGGGCTAGAATGGAAATTTTAGAGTCTTTATCGTATCTGGAGTACATTATATTCATCAGCCTCCTGACATTAAAGAAGGAGAATCTTCCTGGAATAAATCCAGTTTGGTCATGGTGAATTATGCTGGTAATGCACTTATTAAGTCTACTGGCAAGTATTTTAGTGAACACCTTGAGGTCACAACCAAGGAGAGCAATGGGACGATATGAGGCTGGGTCAATCTTGTCTTTGTCTTTTTTTAGTAACAGAGAGATGTTGGCCAAATATAAAGAGTCAGGGAGTCGGCCGGTAGCAATAGAGTGGTTGAACATCCTTAGCATGATCGGAGTGACTTTGTCTATATACGCTTTGTAAAACTCTATGTTAAAACCGTCTGGGCCAGCGGCTTTCCCGTTCGGGAAGGAACGAATTGCCCTCGCAACTTCCTCTAGCGATATATTTGCATTCAACTCCGATTGAGCTTGGGGATTCAGTTTGGGGAGGTGAAGAGTGCGGAGGAAATCAAAGATTTGTGATGAATCTGCTGTAGTTTTAGATGTATAAAGGTCCTCATAAAATTTGCGAAAACATTCATTAATCTCTTTCGGATCGGTAGAAATGGTGCCCGATTTGGTTCTAATCTTATGAATAGCTCTGTTAGCCTGAATGTTTCTGAGCTGACGGGCGAGAAGTTTGTCTGGCTTGTCAGCGAGTTCGAAGTGTTTTTGTTTGACCTTTAATAGCATTGTACTCACTTGGTTGGAGAGAATAGTGTTATATTTGAATTTAAGTTTCATTATATCATTCAGCATAGAGGGTGAAAGAGACGCTCTGTAATCTTTTTCGAGTTTTGACAGCTGTGTTGTAATTTCTGACATTTCCTTCTGTCTATCTTTTTTCACTTTCGACTCGTAGGCTATAATATGCCCACGCAGTACGGCTTTAAAAGCTTCCCAAAGAGTGGAGTCTGATACATCTTGCGTGTCGTTGAGGGATAGGTAATCTGTGATCCAGTTAGATGCTTGTTGCCGAAAGTGTAAGTCATTGAGTAATAATGGGTTGAAGCGCCAGTCAAATGTGGGTTTTGTTCTGCCAAAGTCTATAGTTAGTTCAACAGGGCTGTGATCAGAAATTAAAATATTGTGGTATTTGGAGGAGATTATGTCAGGGGTCAATTTAGCATCTGTTAAAAAATAGTCGATTCTTGTGTATGATTTGTGTACATGAGAAAAAAAAGAGAAGTCCCTATCGGTTGGATGTTGTAGCCTCCAGATATCAACAAGATTCATAGAACCAATTAAATTATTTAGAGTGTTAGTGGAATTAGAAGCAACAGTTGGACGAGAAGAAAGCCTGTCGGTGAAACAGTCTAGTACAGCGTTAAAATCTCCCCCAGCAATTAAGTGAGTAGTGGAAAGATTTGGGATAAGGTTGAAAACTTTCCTGAAAAAAGCAGGATCGTCAAAGTTGGGTGCATATATATTTAAAAAAGTTACATGACGTGACAGAATATGGCCTGTAATAATTAGATAGCGACCGTTTGGGTCAGAGATGGTTGAATTATGTTCAAATGGGATATTCCGACGAAATAAAATTGCCACACCTCTGGCTTTAGAAGAAAATGTCGATTGATATATTTGTGATATCCAATTGCACTTTAGCCTCCAATGCTCCATGTGTTTTATATGAGTTTCCTGTAAAAAAATAACATCCCCATGTAAAGATTTTAAATGGGAGAACACCTTGCCTCTCTTTAAATTGGTCCTCAAACCTCTGACATTCCAGCTTAATAAGGTTAGATTGCCACCTTGTGGCGAAACAGGTGAATAGTTAGCAGCCATGACAAAACATAATCAAAGTATTGCAACATGTCAGCAGAAATAATGACGCCAGTACAAGATACAAGAGCAGGAAAAAAAAAAAAGAAAAGAAAAACAAAGACAGAGAAAACATAGCATTAATCCCTCCCTCCCTTCTGCTTCCCCAAACGAAGCAGAACATGAATACCCTCATAACTATTGGGAAACAGCTTAACACTACAAGGAAACGTCTGTACAGACTAACTTTGTAGGTCTGTAAAAAACACATTGCGGAAAGTTACCTTAACGGTGGGCTTACTGAACGGCCCCATCCACCCTCGTACAGAGCATCTGTAACATTTGCTCATAAGCAGGCAAAATCGAGCAGAGTTTTCCATGAATATGGGGAAAATGGAGAAACAAGCTCAGTTTATGAGTGAGGAGAACAGTGAGGAGACACGGCTCACAGCGGCTCAGGTTGGTCAGGGGCGGGGACGGCAGGTGTGACAAACCTGTCTATGAATGCTTCGGCGTCTGCAGGCTTCTGGAATATTTTCCGATCAGAACCAAAGGTGAAGATCAGGCGCGCGGGGAAAAGAAGCCCATACTTGATTCCCGCCTCCCTCAATTTCTTCTTCACTCCGTCGTAAGCACGGCGTTGTTCAGATATCTCCGGTGGGAAGTCGGGGTAGATACTGATGCGGGCTCCGTTGAAGGATAAGGGAGAATGGAGGCGGGCGAGTTGAAGGATTTTCTCCTTGTCAGAGTAATGATGGATTTTGGCGATCATCGTGCGAGGACGAGACAGAGAGGGTTGCGTGCCAATCCGGTGTGCGCGGTCCACTTTGAGACCGCTGGGAAAACTGTTGGCTCCAAGGAGTTGCAGCAGAAACTTGGCTGTAAACTGTGTCGGATTTCCCTTTTCAACATTTTCCGGTAAGCCCGTGATTTTAATATTTGAGCGCCTTGAACGGCTCTCGAGGTCGATCAGCTTGAGCTTCGTAACTTTGTTGGCTTCTGTCAGCTCCTCACAGCGCCGCTCCAGCTCGGTAATGCGGGTCCCATGATCGGTCGCAGATTCCTCCAGGTCGGTGATGCGTGTGGCGTGGTCGGCCAGAGAGGTCTGGACGAGGTGTAGTTTTGAATCAAGAGTGTTAAATCTGGTGGTCATGTCGTCCTTCATTTCTCCGATAGCTGCCAGGATGTTGGCCAGCGTGGGTTGTGGATTAGGAGCCTCTTTGACGTTAGCGGTGGTGTCTGTGGCTAGCTCGAACTGGTTGCTAGCTTCGTCGTCGTCTTCTTCAACAGTGGAAGCAAATTTGCTGTCCTTTTTTGCCGACAATTTTGGGTTCACAGGTCTCCCCTTACCTTGGTTCCTACTGGAGCTGCTCATGGTTAAACTATTATGATGCAAATGTTGATTTTAAATGTAATTTTAGCGAGGGTGTGGAGGAGCCTCTCAGGAAAGCGTCTGATCCATGCGGTGCTCACTAGCGCCCCCATTAAATCTTATTTCTTAATGAGAATGGCAAATAAAATAACTTGCCAATATTATAATGAAATGGTTAAAAATCCAAAAAATACAACATGTGCTGAAGAGTATTCATCTTCCATAAATGAATGACCTCTCCATCCTCCCTCTTTCCACTGATGAGGAAAGTGCACAAACCATGCAAAAAGCTTTTAATTACAAGAAATGCAGCGCTGTCCATGTATTATCACATTAATTGCAACAAATATGAAAGGATTTTTTTTTATGCAAGGTCAGTTGTGTCATAAATTATTACATTATAGACAAAATACCATCACAATATGTTATTACATTTTGGCAAGTTATGAAATTATTAGCTTCATCACACTGAAAAAGGATTAAATCATGACATTATTGGTAGTTACAGGGGTTGTGGTATATTTTGAGTGTAGTGCATGCTGCAGATGCCTCCTCACTTTGAAACACTGGAGCATACAGTAATTATCTTACACTCAGAATCATTTTGCATTTATGACTTGTAAGCAACATCCATTTCACACACTCATCTTTTGACCGTAGCCCATAATGGAAGAACCAAGCAGTGTCTCTAAAGAGGAAGTACTTTTCTACTTTGATAGCTTTCATCAGAACAAGCGAGGGACAGACAGGAATAAACACCAGAAATCAAAGTGCAAACAGCGTGACTAACTTGTTTTTCTTCGAAAAAGCCTTCCTTATGCAATACGACTGGACTGTTCCCAAGACAGGAACCGAGTTTTATGAACCACCTGGCACCTGTGAAAGGTGCTTTGTGTATGTGTTTCAGTAAGTACAGTACTGTATGTGTGAGTCTGCCATCTTCATCAAAATGTGAGTCCCAATGTGAGCTGGCTGGCTTCAGTCCATTTAGTACTCCAGATGAAGGAAAGCTCTTATCAGAGCCATAACCTGATAAATAATGTAGGACACCTGTGAAAATGTCTCCATTTGAATACGCTTTGTAAGCGACCTGGCAGACCGTCCACACAGGGGAAGAAAGCGTGCACTGTAAGCAAAAACTGAGCGGAGGGTGTAGGTTCGGTTCAAGCCAAAGAAAACCTTGTTTTGGTTCCTTTGCAAGGAAAAAAAAAAAGTTAAATAACCCATGTGCCTTGATATTTATCCCTCCTTTCCTTGCACAAACACTAGCTGTCAAAGGCATTTTTACACCAATTGCTCTGTGGATTGTGCTCCCTCCGTGCAATGCAATCAGTCAAGATGAGATGTTACTGTGCAACACAATCCTGTTGTTAGATGCACTGTGGTGGGACTGGAACCATTCTTCAGTGCTGAATGTACGTATTTTACTGTTCGTCTTGGGGAAACTGTGAGCGCAGATGGGTTTCAAGGGAGAACATCCCAGCTACAGTCAGCAAAAGTGCACGGTTTTTCCGATCCCTCTACGTTGTGTGTCTTCAGTAACAATCTAGTGACCTAGTCGGAACGGAGAATGTCAACAGTTGTTTACGGAAAGTTTTCTGCGGTGCAGGAAATCAAGAGTATTTCATAACAAAGCGCCAGGATGTGCTGTGCAAGAGATGACCAAAACATAACTAGTGCATACCACCACTCCCCGGGGACATTATCAAGCCCCCCACCCATTCTCTCTGCAGCTCACTCCAAATCCTGAAGCAGTGTGTCGACACAAGCAGTCCATGCCGCTGCAGTTTATTTAAAAAAAAAAAGGAAAAGCTCGCAAATACAATGTCAGGACATCCAGTGTGACAAAGACAAGGAAGAAGAATTGAGTGGCTTGTCTGTTTTTCTCTTTTCCTCCTCACTTGTGCCTTTTAGAGGTCATTTTTCCTGACTAACGTAACAGAGTCTCCACGCACACACGCTGCACGAGAGGCAAACATCCCACTGAAAGCAGTCATCTGTCTCGGAATACGTTTGTGTACATGACACCAATTAAAGGCTAAAACTACTCAAGGTTACACGACTGCTGGTTGTGGCAGTGTGGCCTGATAGCAAGGCATCATGTTGTGGTCGTCTTAATTTGATCCAGCTGTGCTAAACATCTCTACTGCAAAGGGAAAGAGAGCGAGAGAGGCGCAGGGAGACTTTAAAGGGCAGATTTTTTTTTATCTTCCTGTATCTTTCCTTTCATGCTGCTTTCCATATGCCTGCATAACTCATGTGCCATGGGACAGCTTGAAGGTTAGCCTATAGTGCTGCCTTTTAAGGTCGTGCAATGAGGAAGACTTGACCAAAAGGTCCGAAAGTCACACTTGCCTGTAGATTTAATGCCGGACGGCACATTCTGCAGCAGTAAACGAATGCCAAAAAACTAAAGGCAGGAAATCTCATTTACCTAAGCCGCAAAGCCTTCCATGACTCTTAAAATTTGTATCTAGTCATTCTTAAGTGGAAAGAAAAACTGCGGAGAGTATAATTGGTTTTAGATTTCTCTTTAAACAATCAGATGAAAGAGAAGGACCTGGCTTTTACAGTCAATAGCAGCCCAGTAAAAGTCACTGAGGTTGGATAGTCAGACAGCGACCTCAAAAAAAGCTTTGAGTGAAGCGAGATTTTCCCTCTTCAGTGTTTTGGGAACAGAGCCTCTAATAAAAAGATACTTGAATGCCTTTGGCGTCACTTGCTTGTGCTTTCTAGTGTGTATGTATGCATAGTCAAAGCTCTTTGCGTGAGAGCTTTGAAGGTCTTTTGCATACTTACCCTTTCCAGAATAACAAAAGAAAACAAACACTGCCTTTATTACAGTAATGAATACGTTATGGAAAGCAAACGGTAGAATTTTCCATTAAATTCCAATCACAAAATGTCAAGAACGGCTCAGGGAAACCTGTGACATTTGACTTTGTTGGCAGCAAACCCTGCAGTCCTCCACTATTGCTTGACCGTTGTGCTATAACCTTAAACTCCACAAAGTTTCTTCACAGAATGAAGAATTGAGAGTTTCCCCAGTTAGCAGAGTCATCAGGGTACAACAAAGGCTGATAAATACTTGAGTTGACATTGTCACTCTGACTTAAGGGCTTACAGATCATCGGTGCATGCAGATATTTGCAAACAGCTTGCAGAGATCTCTCTTTTAAAGACTGAAGCAGAGATGTCGGCAGGAGGTGCAGCTGCTTTGTGTCCCTGCACACATACATAGTACAATCTCATTACCAAGCACTCAGCTGGCTCCAGAAAAACTTACACACCACATAAAGGCAAATCTTATGTATGCCCCACATAAGAAACAACTGGAAAGCAGTAATTTCTCAAGTCAGTTCATTGTTCTGTCTGATTTGATGGGGTCTGATCCGTGCACAACGGAGGACGACGGCACAAACACTGCTGTCACAGAGGTCAGAGCCTCAGCCTCAGCCTGTGTCCCAGCGCTCAGGTAAATGCACAGGTGGAACAATGGGCTCAGTGTGTCTCCTGCATCTCGCTGATGCATCCACGTGGAGGTGGAGTACACAGTTTTCTGGCAGCGAGCATTTGCATAGCAGAGGTCGGGCGCCGCACAAGGCTCTCTGTGTTCTCTACCGCAATAAAGCGGCTCTGGCTGACAGGTGGATATTCCACAAGCGCAGGCTAATCTTCCTGGCTGGAAAACTACAAAGAACAGAAGTGAGCAGCGTGTTTGTCATCACAACTTTCGCTTTATCCTCAGATTGAATGAAACCACACTTTTCAACAAGGTGTTGAGTAACTAACTGAATATTCTTTGGAGTAAACACCACCTCCAGTATGAATGACACACAAGGCAAAACATGAACAGGTCCATGTGTTTGCTCGCTGGTCAGCTGGCTCAACAAAGCTCATGGATCCAATAAGAGAGTAACATTGTGTGAGTATGACGTAACTTCCCTCAGTCATTCCCTCCTGTGCGCAGTCGAGCGAGTGCACATCATCCCACAACAAAACCGTTAATGCTGGACAGAGCACAATTTACAAAGATGCTCGCTCCACACGACAACAGGCACTGTCTGATCGATAAGCACATGTACAGAACGTGATCCGGTGAAGCAAGAACTGATCTGCTGCATGAACAGAGTCTCTGCCAGGGTCAAACTTTCTCTTGATAAAACTGCTTCACATCTACATACTGAGAGGGGGAAAAAAAGCCTTGAAATGTAGACAAGTGCTGAACCTTCTGCCTCCTTCCATTGTCTGTTTTCCTCTTTCCCTCACATCTCATCTTGTTGTGATAATTTATGAGTGGAACAAGGATATTAGGTTATACTCTCCCCCATGTGTGTTTATACTGGAGTCATGTCTCTCTGCCAGAATAAACAGTGCAGATGTCAAAGGGAATCAAAATGTTCTTAATTCCTATACAAAGGCTGTGTCATTTCTTGTCCCCCCCGTAAATTTATGTGTGACTGCAGCACAATTTGGAGCAGGCCTATTTATAGCCGACTATACCTCCACGGCCTGAAAGTCACTGGCAGATTTTGGGAAGAGAGTCCTTGAGCTGCTCTGTCAATGCAAAGCAATGCAGTGACAAGTTGGGTCAGTGTGAAGTCGCACTGCACCGGTGCCTCCTTTAAAGCACAAGGCCACTGTTTAATGCATCCTTCACACCCACACAAGTAACACTGCAGTGCATGAACACACTGGAGCACGTGCTTACAAGTCCAAAGAAACACATGCTGCATGACTCTCCCAGCACGTGCACAAACACAATGATTTCTGAATAAAAATGTGTGTGTGTATACTGATGCAGATGTTTGTCATTTGTGAGATCTCTACAGTAACTTCATGGTAAGAAATGCTACTGAACTACTGTTATTGACACAGAAGACTGACAGAAACAAAAACAGAGCAGAGGAACACCTTACTTCTTTCCTTTTCAGAAAGTTCCAGAAAGAGAGACACTAATCCACTTCAGGCCCCCTTTTTCACCGTGTCTTCTGTCTGCCCTCCGAGAGTCTCAATCAAAGGAAGCAAAACAAACAAAAGTATCTGGTGTGCATCTCAGACACAGCAAGTCCCACTCTGCTGCTTACTGATGCTCTCTGGAATGAGGGAACTCTGCACGCTGCTCTCAGGCCTGCAGCCAATCACATTTCAGCTGCTCTCTGCCTATTGGCCAATCGCACATTTCATGTGCTCCAGCCTCCTGTTCCTCCTCCTCCTCCTCCTCCTCCTCCTCCTCCTCTTCATGGAAGTTCTCATGGCTGTGGACAAAGTTATGGTGGTGGAGGATGACAGAAAAAGACATATTACTGTATTTGCAGTGACAAGGAATAAGAATAGAGCAGTGAGGGAAACATTTCCATTACAGTGGAGTGAGCAGACTGAGGAAGAGGAGGAAAGCGCTGTTTAATGTGCTGGAGAATGTAAGGATTTTACGCTAATTTGCTTTTACTTAAGGTGATCGACATCAGAATGACTGGATTTTTTTGAACCAGGTTCTGACATATGCTTGAAGATCCTCTAATATGCCCTAAGAAGCATAGAGATGAATGATGCTTACAGGATTTTGTTTGATCAACTGTGCATTTCTGATCAAAAATGACATTGAGAGCGAGACAGACTGCCTGAATCTGGTTTGACATTGTTTTACAACACACATACAAACACACACACACACAGATGCTCTCGCGCTTCCCAGAGATGATGCGACTCTCTCTTGCTTGAGCGACCACAGGGAATACAACATGCCCTGGAAGACATGAATTGCAAATGTTCCAAACAACACATTGGCAGATATAACTTGTGCTGCAGAGCCATTGAACGCCTGCTCTCCTTGTGCACGGCAGAAACAAGCGCTGTCATGTTGATTTAGCTTCCAAGGCAGCCCTGATAACAACACTGGTCCACTCTGGGGCGTCTTCCCTCTGCCCTGGAGCGACCACCGTCATGGTGTTGTGGTCAAGAGAGAATCTCACCTCCGTCAAACAGGTGGATATTTTCAGGTCGGCATTGTGAGAGGCAGTTTCCCTCACAAGTCTTCAGGCAATCGCACTGTGTTATTGTCGAACGTCTCCTTCAAATTAAATTACACGGAGGGACAAAGTAAATTAGGTTCTGTAAATGCTGCACATGTTGATCCCAGGACTCAACGGTCAAAGTAACTCTGAGTTTCAGAAACTGGATCACACAAGAGGGAGCAGATCAGCACCTAAGTAACAGCCCTTCATATGGCAAACATCAACATGAATCAAATCAAATTAAACGTGCACCTTATGAGAGGCCCCTCAGGAGAAACTGCTGCCTTTTTTTATATGTCTGGAACATGTTCGGCTTCGGGCTCTCCAAAAGACAAACAGCTGAAAACGTCACATTGCTTGTGTTTGTCTACGACTCTCTCCGTCTCTCCAGGTTTTGTTCAACTGAATAAATTACAGACAGACTCTGTTTACAAGGCCGATTGTGAAAGTCTATAAACTGACGCAAACGCAGATGCAAGAGGATGTGATAGTATCCAGCACATGTGAGTTGTTGATGCTTCTGACGATGCATTTTGAGGCAATGACCTGACTGCCTGCTCATGAAACAACATCTCAAAAAGAAACAATAAAAGATCATCATCAAAAAAAAAAAAAAAAAAAAACAGCAACAGTTTTCCTCATTCTCAGATTTACTCAACATGTGATCTACAGAAAATAACCGTGGAGAGCTGAATTCAAATCTTTTGGTGCGCTCTAACTTCCATCCCCCATAAGTCCAACGGTACCATGAATACACAAGGATAAACATCTGGATTTTATTCCACCTCCCTGTTTCCTTCTAATGAAAATCCCTCAATGAGGAGAAAATATACAGCAACATGCAGCAGTGCAGTAAACAATGAACCAAGACAATTTTATCAAACACTCAGCTCCTACATTGAATTACCAAAATTAAAAAGGAGCAACGTGAAACATTGTTTTGATAAATCTAACAAATAGTTGTACATTCCACTGTAATATATATTTTCCAGTGATTATACAAGTTTGTTTCATCCAGTAAATAGACAGTGGGAGTCCTCAGTGCAGCAATTCAGTACACAACTTTATATAAGAGCTACTTATTCCATCATTTAAAATGGGCTACAACTACACACAATAAGCAACTTAAACATAAGATTGGAGGCAAAACAGAATAAAAAGAGACATGAGAATCTACCAGTATTTGAAAAGTGTATGAGATCAGGCAAAAGTTTATTCAACATGGCTGCCTTTACCTTCATTATCCTGCAGATCCCCAATTTCCGGTCCCTGTGCTAAACTACCAATGATGGAATTCTTTGAATTTGCACTGAGATCCATTTATTAGAGATTTGCCCTTTTTTCCACCAAATAACTTTCGCAACAGAACAGCATTAATAACAGTTGGGATGCAACAAAAGCATAACTCTTCTCGTTTGGATGATTTTCATCAGGCTTTATGTATAATCTCAAGCTGTTGTGAGGCTTGTACTTAGGGTTTTGCAATATAGTGTTTCTTATTTTAATTCACCTCTATTGTACCTTGACTGATGATAATATGAAATTTAATAATATGAAAATTCACAACAAATTCCGGTTTGTTGAATTAATTTACGTTAAAAACACAAGCAAGAGGAAAGTGAGACGGGCAGACAGTTGTGCAGGGAGAAGAGTTGGCCAGCCTGCAGGTAACAGCCAGACAAACAGGTCTGTGCTTCGGCAAAGAAAGCCGCCAGAGCGCAGACACACAGCTCAGGCTGCCTGGCCCCAAGGTCTGTCATACTCACAGGAGTGGAATGGCTCTGCTCATACTCTGCAGAGAGTGTGTGTTCCACTCCTCTTCCATACAAATGCATAAAAAACATCACACAGTAGATAATTAGCAATTTATCTGCTATTAAAAGAGGATGAAAAAGTTGAGCTTTTAATTTGTTCTAATAGATGGATTTTTTTTTTTTTTTTTTTTTGAAGATGGAAAATTGCAAAACAGGAAACATAAATAGCTTTTCCCTGCTGTGTGTCCACAAGCGGATATTACAACTTAAAGCAACAGAGGCAGCAGCTGAAAAACACACAAACGCACACAAGCGGACCGGACTCGCTCTAGTGAAGCCTCACTGACAGACAAGACTGTGATCAATACGTCTACTTCAGGAGGACATAATAGACTGCTGCTGAGTGGATACAGAGCTATTTCCTCGGTCTAAAATGCATGGTAATTGTTCCACTGCTGTGCATCCACAGCCACGATAAAAGGTGTTGACAGCATCCATCACAAAGAGGGAAAGAAAGCCACTTCACAGCGTGAGGTGTGGGGACCTTGTGTGCTCTCCAAAGTTTTGCCCAAAGGGACAAACAGACAAAACGACGCGGCGCAAGATTTAAAGGTGCAGGTGCACAGAAAGCACAGACAATCCGCAGGATGGAGTTTGAATTAGCAGTGATGTAATGATGACAAAAAGACAGACAGAGCAAAAGAAAGAGTGATGCTACAGTTTAACAGGAAATAAATGGAATACCACTTCACTGGAGCAGAACAGCACGGCAGTTCAAATATCAGCCAGGCCTTTCTCTGCGGGTGGAATTTGTATGTTTTCCCCATTTATTCATGGGTTTTCTCTGGATCCATTTTCTTCCCACGGTCCAACAGAATGTAGTGATATAAAAGATGGATATGGGGAATGACACTGCATGGATTATACTTTTCTACATCCATCCCCTTTCTGGAACTAGAAAGCCAGAAAGCCTTATGATCAGCATCAATTGATTATATGCAGGTCATTCCAACCTGTGCGTTGACTTCTAAGACATCCGTTCACGTTCCATCACTGACTCAAATATGAGAATTACGCACCAACAAACTAGAACCGACCTCAGCTGTACTGTTGTGTAGTCTCCTTTCTAGACGCCTCCCTGCCCTTGATTCAATGGACATGTTGGCGCCAAGGCCAGGAGAAAGCCTGATAACACATTACAATCAGGTGCGTGGGAGCAGAGAGACACTGAAACCCTCCGGGATCCGACGTTTATCTCTCAGGACTGTCGCAAAGTGGAAATTTGCAAAGAAGTTCCCAAAACGTCTAAGAACATTCACCGAGGCCAGAAATTTTCCACGAGTTGAAGGACCTTGGAAATGTGTTGCTTGAACACAGTCAAAATGTCAACACAGCAGGTTTTTTTGTTTGTTTTGACCAAATTGTCCTACAGCTGTACTTTACCTGAGCGAGGATGTGCTTAGTACGACATGAATACAATAGCTGAATAATTCTGAAATGTTAAATTGTTAATTGTCTTTCATTTTTGCCCTTTATAAGAGTTACTATTTGTTGCAGCTAAATAAGACAATCATTATCGTTACTTGTGCAACTGATTATAACATCTGACTGCAGTAGCTGTACAAAAAAATATCAGAGTTAGATTTAGCCCTAATGAGTTTATCAAATCCTAATCCCATCAGTATTCAAATGTCTTACAAATGAAAGCAGACACTGCTGTGGAGTTACAATGAGAGCCAAACACTGGCGGCACATTACTTTCAGCCTTCTGATTGTGTCTTTTATTTAAATTTTAATAAACCAAATCACTCTCATCCTCACTTTTCACCCAGAGGCAATTGTGAGAAGAGGAGAAAAAGAGAGAAACAAGGACAAAGGAAGATGGGGGTGTTATTAGTGCCACCAAATACCTACAATTATTTTTAAAAAAACCAATAATTACTGTCGGGGAACCATCTGCTCTCTGCTGACAGCTGCAGACACACACACACACAAACACACACATTTGTCTTGGTTGCATCTATCTCTTTTAATTCAACTTCATTAACTCAGCCACTGGACACAGATTTCTCTTATCACAGAACAATTTTCTTTCTGCTTTGTTGTTCATCTTGTAACTTTTCGTGGTGGCTTCTCCCTCAGAATCAGTTTGTCTCATTGATCATTGTCGGCCTTAACTGGAAGGTTTCCAGGAGGCTGTCATCGACCAGCAGACAGATACCATTTCAGAACAGCAGTCACGATTACAAGAACAAAAAAAACCCCCCAAAAAACTCAGCCGTGTTTTACAGTTGTGGTTACTCATGATGATGCTGCGACCGCCTGGAAGCATCATGACCTGACGAATTATCGCAGTCACGGAGAAAATGATTCCCATCCAGCCTTTCTCTCTCTGTTTTCTGTCTGCAGTCACGACTCCGGTGGTGAGGTCTCTCTGGACCAGACAGGACCACGTTTTGTGATTCACAGTCGGTTACAGCTCAGCACTAAATTATAGGCGAATGCAGTAAAAGGAAAGTTTCACCATTAACGCCCAATGACACTCTGACATGGAGTCAGTGCAAGATGGAGATCGAACCACAAATCTTGGGAACCCACTAAGTGAGATGTTCAGTAAAAAGCTCATGTCAGAAATCAGAACTGATTTGATTATTTTGTGGAATGTTCTCAATCTGTTCACAACATACAGAAATACAATTTGACACATATACGACCTGATCCATACAGTCAGACTGAAACACTACAATTAATGGTCCATTTCAAATATGAAACAATTAGGGGGGAAAAAATGTCACTGAGCAAATACAATTAGAGCTTGTAAAATGTAATTATGGAATCAATCTGACAGCCACTGTTGGGATAACATGTCAGACCGAATCGAGACTCAGTCAGCTAATGACTCTGACATTATGGCACATATAAGTATTTTCTTGGAGTCTCCAAAATGTGTGGAATGACAGAAGTTGACAGTCATCCAACTCCCATTCTCTTTCTTCCTTAAGTCCTTGTTAAATGCATTTATTCATCCAGAAGCAAACATGAAAACCCAGAAAAGATCAAACATGATTGAAATCTTCTTGACATACGCGAAAGAATAAAATCATGTGTCTTAATGGTTGAAGGCAGGAACGAATTTGCGGTCATTGACTCGCTTCATTTGTGTTCCGCATATTTGACATGATGAGCTGTCTCACACGTTCAGCCTGATAATGACCTAGTTATCGCGGCCTCTGCCACACTCAGACCAGGGAAGGACCTGCGAGGGTGGCTCAGAGACAGACAGGGGTTGTTGGAACTCATCATGGTGGGGAGCGATCATCCATGCCCTCCAGCGGTTGAGCTGTCCTGCTGCCTGTTCTCATCTCGCCATTTAGCCGCTTGGCTTTACTCCTCGTGCCACGTGTTTATATGAAGAGAGAAACAGATATGTTCATTCTGTAGGTTGTAGTTCTCTGAATATCTCGCATGTGTGTGCTTGGTCACATCCAGTAGTCTTCAGGGCAGCTCGTCCATCATCTTTGCACATCTGGACCCGTTATGTATCTGTCTGCAGACAGAATGAGCTGCCTCTGAAGGACATTAGCAAAGGAAGCTTCTGGTATGATGCATAACCTCACAGGAAAACATTCACATTGGTTTCTCTGTTGTAACAAAAGAAAAAGGTTTTCCTGCTGGTTGAAATGCATTTGAAAGCCTATCAGTTCCTCAATGCTTTATCAGTCTTGTAAAGGCACATCTGTGGAAACACTGAAGCAAACTTCTGGCCAAATTAACTGAAGAATAGAATTCACAGCTCGTTCTGCAGAAGTCGAGACCACTCGGTGTCCTGCAAATTAAAGGAGTGTTACAGCATGATGTGTGGAGCCAGATTCATGGGGGTCCAGTTTCCCATGAAGGTGAAAATTTTTTCATCTGCCTTCATCTGTTCTGCAACTGACAGAACAGCACTTCTAACTCAGCTCATCAGCTCATCCTGGTGGTGCACATAGTGTATTGCAGTCTAGATGAAGCACCAATATCACATTTATCATGTCATTTGCAGAAATTATGGCAAAACTTGCAAAACCTGAAATTTCTCAAGAAAATCTTGCCCAAAATTTTAGACTGTAGTGAGCTCAGTTTGAAGTTTCAATCGAGTGTGAAAATGAGCCTTTGCTGTTTTGAATTTAATAAGAAATGCAAACTTAGTCTCAGAATCTAACTCCTCTCAAGGGACCTTTTAATTATTTCTAGTATTCCAGCTAAAGTGTTCACTTCACAGTCTCAACTTGACATGGTTAAATACCCAAACCACTTCAACTGGCTCCTCAGCATGGAGAAGTATCTACCACACAGTCAAGCTCAAGCAAGGAGAAAACCAGGCATTTTAAAGTACAATGATCATTTATTTTGTATAAATACATAAAAAAAACAATATAAACACTACATGTTACATAATTCTTACATTTTAACCATTGGTCTAGGAAGGGACAAGAAACTGAAAACAACTCACATTTGTATGAATCGGATCTCTGTAAACCTTTAGCATCATGGTGGGTTTGAACATTAAAAAAAAAGCCCAAGTCCTTCCACACAAAGCTGGATCCTGCGTCCTCAGTCACCAGAGGAGCAGAGTGTTATTCACCTGACGTTCATCATAACAAGATATCAAACTACTCCACAGGCGTCGACTCCAGCAACGTTCACCACAGCGTCAACTCATGAATCAAATGCTGGTGGAGGTTTTCTGACTGGAAAACTAAACTGTTGATGAAACTCTGTACGGCATCATCGAGTGTTATATTGCAAAACGAGTCAGTAAGGTAGTAGTCATGTCTGTAGCTAAAGCTCTGCTCTGGATCCTACAAGAACCGCAGGACGTCTCTCTGGCTTCTGTCACAATACTGCTTCATAGGAAAATCAAGTCAAGTGGATAAATTGATCCCAACATTTGAACCTTCAGCAGCGGTGACTCGAGCCATAGTGAAGAAGTCATGCAATCCAAACTGGGTGTGGTTTGGGGGGGGGGGGGGGGGGGGGGGGAAGAAAATGCATGCAACCAGTAATCTGCTATGAAACCTGAAGGATGCGGCATGTGGAGCCTCAACTCCTGAGCGTCCGCATCCGTTTAGATCTTGTGAAATAAAAAAACCTCAACTTTTCAGTGCATACCTTTAAAATAACCTAAACAGGAGTTCCTAAAAGTTTGATGAGAAGTAAGACCAAGACAAAAATGTGACGAGTAATCTTGACGTGAGATGCACAGTGTGAGATTGGTAAGGGACCTCACAGTCTTATATGCAGATGAAGCCCTTTGTAAAACACTGGAATCATTTTTTTCTGACACTGAATTATATTTTTTTTAGCAGAAAAATGAGATATTAGGAAGTCTTCATAGCAAAACTTGGGCTTTACCTTCAGCGTAATTAGAAAGCTCAATAAAATCCTTTCACATGTTTCAATAAACGTTACATATACAGCTTTGGTCATATTGAACAGATTGTCTATTGCAGGTAGAACAGCAGTCGGAAATGCAGTCCACATAAAGCAGGCCTGGAATTCAGACTACAAGACAAGCTCACGATAAAGTCAAACACGAGTCGGAGTCCTGCGTTACTCATCTTTTTCGTGACTTGCGTTCCCGTTCATGACTCCGTTGGTGTGGTGTGCCCAAGTCTGAGCCTGGAGCACTTTGGGCAGCCTTTTGCCCTTTGTGTAGGCGTGATACCAGAAGTTGAGGAAGAGAAACAGGAAAATCAGGCCGTACAGGCCAATGATGTAGATGAAGATGGGGAACTGGTAGGGGCAGTCCTTGATGAAGAAATACTGGGAGATGTGGCTGGTCACCATAACGAACTGGATCTGGGGACCAATGATTAAAAACAAGGGTTAACGTCTTAAGAAAAACTTAGGGGCGGAAAAGGAATTCTTCGTTTGGTGAATCAACATACCAGCTGAATGGTCGTGAGGTATTTCTTCCACCACAGGTACTTCTGGTAGCTGGGGCCCATAGCGGTCAGGCCGTAGTAGGAGTACATGATGACGTGGACAACACAGTTGAGAAGAGCGTGAAACGTTCCCAGTCCACCTGAAGCAGGGAGCGCAGTTAGTGACAAGGTGTCTGGAGAAATCAGTCAAACTTTAGATACGGGAAGTGAGCTTTACCTGCAGCAAAACGGACGCCAAACCACCAGGTGAAGGGCATGATGGAGTGATGGTAGACATGAAGGAACGTCACCTGGCTGTTCTTCTTTCTCAGCACAAAGAAGATCTGAAAAGAAGCAAGTACTTAAGAAAAGCTGGGGAGTTGAATTTGACAATGTCAGAAGGGACCAACTGATTCACTTACTGTGTCCAACATCTCAATGAATTTTGAGAAATAGTAAAGCCAGCACGTTGCCGCCATCTAGAGGACAAAAAAGAAATTCCTTAATCCTTGAGGAAAAGAAAAGATTTTGGTGCACATTTAGAAAAAACATTTAAATCAAATTACCCGCATTGCCTGTGGTGATTCAGAGTAGTCAACCAGGTCACAGCGAAATGAGTAACCTGTTCCCCATCCCGACATCACAAACTGCAACAGATAGAGACAACTGGAGTTAATCAGAAGCAAGCAGCACTCTACCAAATTCTAACTATAGCTCAAAAACTGATCTTGCCTTATGCATGTATGTTCTCGTAAAACACTGAACTGTCTTGTGTTTGAATGCTGCTATATAAATAAATTTGCCTTTTCAAAGCAAATCATACAGGAGATTTTGTAGACTTGAAATACTTTGAGGGAAATTCTATTATACACACCAGCCACAGTGCTGAAGAAAATAGCTTGCGCATAATTTAGTTTTAGCAGAATCATGTCGAAGTAAAGACACGAAAACCACTACTAAAAGACTTCATGTCGTTACTGAGATGACGTACACCCTTAAAAATGAGGTAAGGCCCAAGATACTCAAAAAAAAAAAATCACCTGCTGATCAGGTTTAACTTTGAGAAATGAAAAATGTATTTAATGGGACCAAAAGTATGCGCTATTACTGAGGACAATGGGAGATACCAATACCCACACCCTGTGCACGCCTGCATCACAGAGCAGAAGCTTCCAGAGTCACATTTCATATCATTACTGCAACAAGTGAAGAAAAACAATGTTGACTCACCTCATAGCACATGTAGAGCGAGAGAGCCACCACACTGAAGTTGTAGACGATGAGGACGCCTTTCAGGTCGAAGGGTTTGCGGTTCTCCATTATTCGAGGCCCCAACGACGTGACAAAGTAGATGTACGCTGCGATGATTATCGTTTGGGGAAGAGGAGACGACATAAGCAACCAGTTTCCTGTCCTCGAGTCTGCAATGAAATGGCACAATAAAAAAGTGTGAACACAAATACTTCAGGTAAAGGAGCATTTCCAAAACTATAAATGAACACATTTGAGACAACTTTCATGGTGAAAATGCTCATACTCACCTGCATTTTGAATAAACTCATCATAAATAAGCGCAGCAGATGACGTTATATTCTTAAACTCCATCTTCAGTCAAGATTCTTGTAGTTCACCTACAAGGAGCAAAGGTAAGGTCAATTTGTATTTTTTTTTTTATATATTCAATATTAAAATCTGTTCAGCATTTCAGTCAAACTGGGTAAACATTAAATTTACTCTGAGAACAAATACAAACTGCCTTTCAATAACAGCTACAAATATATAGGAGAAACTAATCAGTTTACGCCAACTGTGGCCATACAATGTATTTAACAAAGCATACTAAAAGTCTCAAAGACTCCGTTGTGAGGACATTCTGGCTGCTTTCCTGAGCATTTAAGGACAAAGACAAGAGTGTGAAGAGAGTACAAAGAGAGGTCAGTCTGCCTCTTGTATCCACTGGGGGGGAAAAAGTCAACAGAATTGATTCAGGAAAAACTGAAAGCCAGCTACAACATCATCTGTGTTTTAAACGGCTTCAAGCGTTGAATCCTGCCACTTCGACATCTGCATGAAGTGATAGTATCAGAGCTGTGCTTACAGAGCATCTTCATCACATATTGTAAGAATATAGCAAAACTTAAAATGGGAGATACACAGTCGACGTTGGTGTGAGGCTAAGACAAACGTGTCTGAAACAGGTTTTTGTAGACCTTGGCTAATGCCAGGTTCACCGAGTTAATACTAACTGGCCTGACTGGTTCAGGAAGCATTTCTGTTCTAAGAGGAACTTCTCTTCAACATGTCACTTCAGCCAAGCAGAAATCCAACAGATCCACAGCTCCTATCTATGAGGTTATTGTTGCATCCAGTAAAACTTCTGTCCCATCCAGCTGCAAATGAATTGATTAAAGAGATGACTCCATGTCTGTGCACAATCCCACAGGACAGGTTTTCAAGGCGTGCCTACCACAGTGGGGCTTGGACAGGCCCATTGGGCAAGAAGTAGGAAGGCAAGGTCTGTCTCAACATAAATGGAAGACTTGACAAGCCTTGACAAGCCAATTAATGCTATAGTCTGGGATTTGAATGTAAAGATTTTCACTCCCAAGGCACAACTTCATCATGGGTGACTCAAATATTCATTGTCAGCCATTAAAGTTCAGTCAAAACCAAATGTCACTTTAATAAATGTATATTTACAGCAGCATTGAAGAAGTTAATGAGCTCAATTGTTCACGTCCGGTAACATCTCCACGCCAGGAAAATCCTCACGAGGAGCAGGTGACGCAGCAGGTGGAAAACAAGTTCAACAGGCACCATTCACCTCTCGCGACAGGAAACGTTCAAGTAATGACAAACGCTGTGCTTCCAGGCGTCTCCTCTACCATTCTATCGTTTGTAAGTTACAAAAATTACTCCTAAAGGACAAAAAAGATGATTTACTGACCTTTATTGTAGCTCGAGCTCCTGCTCACCTCCTCACCTGCAGATACTCGACAGGTGTGTCACTGACGCTTGAGCCCACCTCCGTCCTTATCATAGCGAGGGGGCGGGTCTGCACCTTGGCCACGCCCTCTCGCGTCCTGATTGGTCGATATGTAGTCGAACAAGAATGAAGCATTCAGTTCATTCTCCACAGATGGCTCACAGAAAACTATGCAAGATTTCACAACAGTGTATCAGCCTCAAACGCAACTATCGATCGGTTTCAGAGCAAAAGAAGAAAAAAAAGAAATCCCATCAGATTCATGTTGCACTCTGAAAAATTTCATACTGTACTTAATAGCTTTGAAAAATAAAACTACACTTAGATTTTCACTCAAGTATAGAAGGGAAAGTGTTTTGGAAAAGTGAATGTTAGACAGAATTCTCTTCCAAACTCTGAAAGAATTTACTTTCTGATTGCCTTTATTTTCATTGTCAGTTGCAGGCAATCATCATCTGTATAAAATGTCCATGGTCAGTCACATTATTCAGATGTACAGAGCAGGAATGTTAAACGTTTGACCCTCAAAAAGGCATAACATTAAATTCTGTTATTTATTTATTTGCTTAGTGGCAACTCATGATTACAAGGTTTATGTTGTACTGTATGCTTGTATTTTCACAGGATGTGAAAACTCAAGGATTACCTAATGAGAGTAAAATGAGTTTTGTACAATTTCTTACTTTTACTTTTGTAAAAAGTGGGATTGACAAGCTCAACATTTTTTTTTTTTACAAAATCCAAAAAAAATTCAAGCTGTCTAGAAAATATGGAACTATATTTGTAGATTTAATCATATTTATATTCCAAATATGAACACATGGATAAATATTTGTCCATCTTATTCTAATCATCAGTAGGTTTGATTCCATCAGTGTATTGGATGTTTACACAGGAGCAAAATCAACATTACTAGTGTGTGTAGGTATGTCAAAACCAGAGCTTTCAGTATCACTCCAGGCCATTGGTTTCACTGTGAGCTGACAGTCAGGCTTATAAACATACGCTAATTTTTCTCAACAATACAATCTGTGCTGCATTCCTGGTTCCTTCCATGTCAGGATTATGGGTGAGCTCCTCCTAACTCAGCTCAACTCAAACCAATAATCTTGTTGACCATAAAACATGACCAAGAATATTAAAACAGTTTAAAAGAAGAATGCACACAGGACAAAGTTGGCTTTACTTTCAAATAAAATAAAATGTACAAAAAAAAAACAAATGGATTTACAAAGATGGACAACAGTTCATCACATCATTTGTTTAACTTTCAAGTCTTTTGCTGTGTAGGCAAATTTCAAACAGGACCATTTCCCTAAACCTTCATCGGCGTTCCTACACCTGTCTTTTATTTGACAGGCCAATTATTACAGATGAGAGTTCATTTGTGTGTGCAGACCGCACATTCAAAACATCCGCATTAGTCTTCATCGCTGCTCCATGCGTCCTGAAAGGCCGGGTTCACAGACGACTGGCCAGCAGCACCCTGTGAAGAAACAAGCCAGACGTGCAGCTCAGTTACAAACGTCATCTTTTAATCTGAAAGCAAATCACACTGTATAGGAAATGTTATGTCACTGTCAAACGTGAGACGCGGCTTTAATGCATCGACGAGTTGAACTAGTCAAAGAATTCCAACTCGTTAAACTAGTAGAAGGATTTGTAATTCAATAAGCTTGACATGAACTCAGAATAAAGGAGCTGAGCGGATGTAATTCTTTCATTGTGAGCGAGCAGATACTGAGGTGTCACAGTTTAAATTCCTCGGATGACGTTTGGTTAGTGGTGACCTCACCCTGGCCAAAAAACAACAGAATGAAAACAAAGAATGAAATCAATATTTGGACACAGTATGTGCAAACAGTTCATGAATGTGTGTTATGTACTGTCATCAGAGTCCATATTAAACATGCAAAGGTTTCTACTGAAGCGATTACTGAGCAAGGAGCCATATTGGATAACTTTGGCATTTTTTTTTTTTTTAAGATAGTAATAACTGTAAATTGATGTGAATCATATAATAAATCATTCAATTACTTGTTTAAATTGTGAAATCACTCTTTTTTTTCCCCTTTGCTGTTAAGAAGCATCCTTTTCTTCCAGTCAGTTCATGTGAAAATATGATGAGCTTTGAAAAACTGTGGTTGAGCAAAGCATTGCACACACAAAACTAGTGCGAGTTTTTTTCCAAACATATGCCAAATACTTTTAAGTCAGTCACATTGAGTCTTTTTTCCCCAACTCAGCATTACAATATTCCACAGCATCTTTATTACTGTCAAGTATTGAAACACTGTGGTCTTTTGAAGGGTCCATGACTTTTAATTGGACCTGAAGGAAGACAATAAGTCAACTCCCTCACTTACCAATGTAATGTCGTTACCTCAGATGAAGATCTGAACAGAAATGTCCTTTTTTTAGAATATCGTGACAAAGACAACACTGACTATGCTGAATGAAATCACCAAAACTCTGTGGTTTTAATTTGCTCTTACAGTGATATTTTATGTAGTGGTCCTTTGGATTATAAATACGTTTGGTTATTTTCAGGGGAATTGTTTTGTTAATAATTGTTTTTTTTTTTGTTTTAACCTTTATAATTTTAGCCTCTAAGTAATGGAAATCAATTATGAGAGCATTCATGATATCAGATTTTTTTTTCTTTTTATTATTTTGTTTAACTGGAAGTCATAATTACTAAGTTATTTTAACAGTATATGAGCTGATCTGTCATGACTGGAGAAACAACTGGCAAAATTATTTTTCAGTTATCTGCGCTGGGACTGCACAAAATGTAGGAAGCGACCCGAAATATTACACATTTGCAGAAGTCGCACAGGGCTGGTTCGCACCTTATTTTCACGGTTCGATTCCTCCTCCTCAACGTCCGCGGCACGGAGGACAGGAACCCACGCTAGAATGTTACAGTCTTTACCTCCACTATACAGCTCCTGCGTACATGGAACAGGGACACGAGCACACGGGGTGAAAAAAAAGGGGGAAAAAAAGCTTTCTCAGCACAACCTTCATCTTAAAGCACTGAAGTGACATCAGCAGCAGCGTTAACAAGCATAACTGGGACCGGGAGCAGAGTAATTAATGCGCTCCAAACTGCCCAGGCACAGCAAGCGAGCTCAGGGGAGACATCGCCCGCATTCAGGGACTCATTATGGTCACTACATCAAACAGAAACATGAAAAAGTCAGTACAACACTTTTTTTTTTTTCTTTGGACAAGGTGTCCCTTCCTGGAACTCTCTGGAGTGACAAGCTGCCAAACCACATTCTCAAGTATGAGACACACTTTACAAGACACCGGATGATGAAATTGCCCAATAAGGACATTGTGGGATGGACATCCGCTTTTCCTATATGACGATAAAGCTCAACTATTCTATTGTTATCTAATAACTAAGGTGTTTTGTACAGATTATCCTACTGTTACCTGAAGAGACACAACATCAACATTAGGCATTAGGCTATTGATAAACACACTGGTCAAAAAGTCAGTACTTTGAAGAGACTGTAACTCTCCTCACTATCAACTACACTGCGAGCTGAAAGAATCTCAAGAGGCCCACATTATTCTCAGCATTTTATTTTGAATTGATAGATATATAAATGACATAGCGTTACTCTGATGCTCTAAACATTAACAGAGTTGGTGTGCAGGCTCAAGGCACTTTGATAGAATTTGCATTTAAAGCAGCAAAACTTGACTTCATAATGTCATTAGTCGGAGGGAAGTGGCTCATTTGATGCTGCCATGGTGACTGTGCATTTTTAACAGCTCCTGCTGGAGCTGAGGCGATGAAATCAAACAGAAAGACCCGTTCAGGCTCTCTGCGTCCGTCATCTTTAAATGTACAGAAGAGAAATGAGAAGAACAAACACAAGTAGACAGATGGAAAGGCAAACGCTGCGGACAGAGGTGCACCTGTACCAGTACGCACATCGGAGCGTCTCACCTGGTAGTCCGGGTGGAACTCGCAGCAGTCCACGTTGTTGTAGTGCCCCCTCAGCATGGTGATCAGCTCTCCTGTGTGGAGGGCGTACACTGCCACCGAGCTGCCGCACGGCACAAACACAAACTCTGGACTGCAGCCACGAGACACCGTGAACTGCAGCCTTTTACGGCTCTCGTTGCAGACCTTGCCGTAATTCACCTGAGGGTTGAAAAAGTGAAATGACGCAAAGGTCAGACGATGGTGAATCGCGCCACACAGTGATTGCTGAGAGCAACAGAATGGGTGATTTGTTGAGTGAAGACACAGTAAGCATTTTTGTTTTTAAAAAACAGGGAGTTGTCTTTTTTCACCTGTATTTTTTATTTTTTTAAGAGCTTAAAGAAATAATTAAAAAAAAAAAAAAAAAAAAAAAGAAATTAAAGCAACACTAAGGAACTTTCAGTTTTCGTTGATTTTGGCGGCGCCAGTGGACAAAAGCGGTAGTGTTTTGCCTGACCGAATACTACAGTTCCCATGAGGCCTAGCACATGGTGTCGTAAATTGCTGCTCCCGGTGGCATGCTGTCGGACTAAACTCGCCTACATTTGTTTCCAGTGGCTGTGTGAAGGACGGATAGCGACGAGGTAATGAATCTAAATGAATCTAATGGTGGCTAAACAATGTTATATCGTGATGTGACGCATGCCGTAAAGCAGTTCGCACATTTGGAGCTTGTTAGTGTGCAGGGTTCCTACCACCCTCCTCACAGCTGCTCAGTCCAAGTGAAAGCAATACTGACGCCCTCAGCCCGTGACAGAGGGGTCATTCAACTAGTTGTAAGTCGAAGTATCATCACAAAAGATATTAAAATGTTTTATTAAGGTTGAAAAGTTCCTTAGTGTAGGTTTAAGCTTTCCAGGATTTATATAGTCTGACAGGTGTAGAGAGCAAAGTCAGAAAACAGGAAAGCTGGACTTTCATATGTCCACATTACACTTCTGACATTCCTCAAAGGCCCTTAAAAACCCTGGGTTGATCTTTGCTCGTCAGAGAAGGTCCTCAACCCCTTAACTTCCTCCATAGTGGAGCTGCAGCCTGAAGGCGGAAAAATGTCGACCATGGCAACGGCAGCACGGAGCAGCAGAGCAGGAAATTAGAACAGGAGGCTGTGAGAACGCCAAGGGCAAACGTATAGTTTCCCCAGGCTTCACCCGACTGTGTTTATCTGGTGTGAGGCTGTGAATGAAACTGGAAATGCAAATACTCTTTCTTTGTAGATGCTTGAATTGTAGCTTGTTTGAAGTACCATGCAGGTCTCTGTCATGAAAAAGGTTTCGTGGGTCTTCCTTTTCCCACAATCAGAACTTCGCTTAAAGCTGGAATGCATACATGAGTTTCCAGTTATTTTAAAGAGGTAACAATATTTCTTAGCATGTTTTCAAGTTGTTAACAACTCATACATTCCCGTTTCTCTCATTCACCGCAAACTTTCAGCAATGCCGATCATAAAAAAAATAACTGGTTCAAACAGGTTTACAATGGAAGAAATTACTTTTAACATGGCTCCACACAGGAAAGAGCATGAGGCTTGTTTACTAACCCTGGCATAAAGTTGCGAAGCAGCATTAAGTCGAGATACGTCATTGTCTAGAAGGATCCGAGGACGAGGAGGAGTCATTTCAGCCTAATCTATCTAATCTGTACTCATTCAGACTGCAGCATTCCGGCTTTTAATCACTCATTTGATCTCTATTTATGTAGCACTTCTCAGACATAGATGTCACTGAAAGTGGTTTACAGGTGATTGTCAAAGATACCCAAAGAAAAAAAAACTACTTAGAATTATTTCATGCCCATTAAGGATACATAGTCAAGTCACCTTTGACTATAAAACACAAATCAATATCCCGAAGCAACATGTTGTAGTTGATTTATTTGCAGAATGTCATTTCATTCATGTACTTTTACTTGTTACATAACGGTTATTGGTTTACTATGTGGTTTATGTCTCTCTGTATTGCAACTACAATGTCATCAGCGAGGTGAGTGCCACATTACTGTTATATCACTCACTCACTGACACACACTGTTAAGACGGAAAAATCTAGTGAAATGTCTGAAATACAATAAATATATAATATATAAACTAAAATGAGGAAAAAAATGAATAAAAGCTAAACTATGTTCCAGTGAAGAACAAAAATGGGATACAATAAGCAATAAACCATAAAAAGGTGAGATTTAGAAGATGAATGAGTTATAAATTACAATTTATTGTCACATTTAAATGTCCACATCAGAAGTTGACACCCAGCGGATCTTGCACTTTCCTAACTTCTTGGGGAGATTATGACTTTATAAATGTACCAAGAAACAGCTTCTTTAATGAGGGAAAAAAACTGCATACAGAACTTATCAAATTTAATATAGCACTAAATATATTGGATAATCGATCCAACATCTCATCAAATTATGAATTGTTGAGATAATGACCTCTGCAGAGCAGCATAGTGATATAGATTATATCTGTGTGTCACTATGTCAAGAAGTGTCATATGTGTTTATGTTAGAGATCTCTATCCATATGATGAAATCATATAATAAAAAATCTTAAAACAAAATCAAGTGTTAGCAGCAATTCAACTAAAGTGGCTTATTAGGTTTATTTATGCTTGAATTTACTCCAATGTCATTGCAAAGGTAACTGCATGCACAGAAGAGCTGAGAAACTGCTAAACACCCACTGCAATTTAAAAATAAGAGTTTAGGTTACCAATAAAAAAAATTTGGCGAAAAAACAGACATCCACACTCAACCCCACAAACTCCCTCACATTGAACTCACCAGTGTGTTTTCCCCACTGGCGCTGTTCCACAGTCTCATGCGGTCATCGGTTCCAGCTGTGAGGAGATACAGGCCATCGCTGGTGAAGCAGAGGCCGTTCACTCTGCCGTTATGGGCCGTGTTCACTGCACAATGTAAAACAAGGCGACAGCGCGGGTTCCATTAATTTCCTCCACCACTGTAGAGGCGGTACACTGTACATGCCGTCTGCCTGAAGACATCCTGCACCTCTCCATCAGTGACGAACTCTGGATGTGTTCGAGTAGCGAGAACAAAATGGTTCCCTCTTATTAAACAGAACTTTTGAGAAAAACTGCTGCAATTGCAGTTTGTTTTTGTTGCCTTCTGACTCTTCACTTCAATCACAAACAGACCTCAGAACAGGAAGTTTGACCTTTCCTTCAGAGAATAACTCAACGTATAGCTAACCTGAACAACCTCATAGTTTTCTGACATTACACGTGAGGAAAACAACACTGCTGTTGCACTGCATACATTCTTTAAGTATATGTTGAGAAGCATCAGTCGTCACTGTAATTATAATTCTGTGGCTCTGCCAAAACTAGAGCCGCTGAATTGAATGTTCCTTTCAATCTAATTTAAAATTCTTCAGCTATCTCACTTTTTAATTTTTTTAAACGTGTGAACTAGATGAAGCCAACACAGAAGGCAAGTGTCAATAATGTAACTTCCTTTGCATTAATGCCAGTGCTTTATTTCGTCATTTTTCAAGTACAACTATCAGGGGGAATTTATTGAGGAGAGAAAGCGATGCTACCTGCTTCAGAGGAGGCTTTTGACTTGTCTCCATTGTGCTGGTCCAGAGTGAACAGGCTACCAGAGGCGCGGCGCACATCCCATACTTTCACTTTGCTATCTGCACTTAGAGGAAGAAATTGGACAATTATTTGTTTGTATTACTTTCTCCAGACTAATCAAGACAGAGCTTTATGCAGCCACCAATATAATTTCAATGTTGACCAAACAGGATGTCGTATCCACGTACGACACAAACACAATCCGCCATTCTTTTGACCTGCTTTAACCAACTGAAACATTTCGTCGACGTGCAGCCTAATGTTTGTTTTTAAAGGTCAACTTTCTGTTGGGAATAAGATGCTGAGCTGTGATAGAATATCATCCTCTCCTCTCTGCATGCCTCTCCGTGCCAGTTGTTTTTAAAATCACTTACAGTCCAAAGAGACAGAGGCACATGGATCCCAATGGGTTAATTAGCAGGTCTAATGCGGCATAAAACAGGTGGGGACTGTATCCACCATATGCCATACTGACGGGGCGACTAGAGCGCTACACTGCCTATCCGGTGGTGATGTGGCACCATTATCCTTGACTGTCGGGTTGCAATGTTGGCCAGATGGCTGTGAAGTGAGATGACAGGAGCTGCTGGGACACAACATGGCGGGGGTTGTCCTGTACCCGGCATTATACTTTTGATGTGGCACTGAGGGCAAACCGGGTCACAGTTTCAGAGGCTGAGTCTCCACAGGCGAGAGCAAGCAGCTCAAAGCGCTTACCTGGCAGAGGCGAGGATGTGCTCGTATCTGGGCGACCATCGCACAGACAGGACTTCGCCTCTGTGACCTGGGAATTCAAATGATGTCGGGTAAACGTACGGCATGTGTGCAACTAAACATGCCGGTGTGAAGCAAACAGCGAGCAAACATATGGCGCTCAAGTACACTGACCCTGAAGAACGTGAATCCGAGAGCCGGACTTCAGGTCGCACAGCTGGATTTTGGGGTTTTTGGTGCCAACTGCAAAACGCATTTGAGCAAGAGAGACATAAAACAGCCACTTATGATATATTTTGCAGAGCAACAAGAAAAAATACAGCAATTCACTACTCGATGAGACTTTCCTCCTATTTGATACTATCAAATATAGTTTCATCTTTACAAATGTGACAGTATAAGCTCCCACCAAGAAGGGTAAAAACTGGAAGCCCAGGTTCTCACAGATAAGGTGTGGTAAGTGTAAAGACTGGCTGATGCATACTTATGATAAACATGAGGTAATACTCTCATCTTGAATACATGGGAGGAGTACTAGAAACTCTGGAGACAAAACAGAGAAGAATTAATGAGGCTTTTTAGGAACAGATTCCCTGAAATGTATCCCCCTTTATTAAAGGGAAGACTCTGGGGACATTTAATACCTGCCTGACAAGTATCACTTTCACCTCTCTGAAGGGTGAGGGTTGCCAAGAAGAAACTGAAAGGCGGACAGAGACTGTGGTGAACTCTCGCCGACAAATAGGCGTGTCACAGGGACTGGATTGTTGACGAGGCCGGGCCCACATGCGTGCACGTTTTAGGAGGGCAGACACAGCCGGCGTGAGTAACCAGTTGGTCCTGCTTGTGACAAGGGAACGCCGAAATTCCAGCAATGCTTCCTCACAGAAATCTGTCGGCGTATATCCAACATCTGACCCATTTCTGTCCTCTGCAGGTACATGTCGCTTTGATGATACATGATGGTAATCTCTAGCTGGCTTGTTCAGGCCGTGTGCATTTACAAACTCACCTGCAATGAGGCTGTGCTTCCTGGCGATTGGGGACAGGTGGTGGCTGTAGACGGTGCCATCAAACTCAAACACCTCAGCAGGCTGAGAGAGAGAGAGAGGAAGAAAAACAGGAAACAACACTGTCAGGTAGAAACTCAGCTGTGAGTATTTATAGATTTATATTAAATACAGAAACAGATTCCAGATTAATATCCAGCCTTTAAAGGTTCATTTGGTGTAAATGTATCACCATATGAGGGATGGAGCGCACAGAATTATGGAGATAAAATTTAAACGGCGTTACGATTGAGGGCACAGCAGCCCGGTTCTCTACGGGCCGCTCACCCAAGCAGCAGCGGTGGTTACAATGCAAATTCTCCAGCAACCACAAAAAGCCTCTCTGTGCTCCATCTGTCAGTGTGTGCCAGCACCGGCATTGAGTTGGCCAATGGACACGCACGTACGAACACACACACACACACACGCCCGCGCACGCACAGAGCAGGCTCTGTTTGCATGAAAATATCACACAAAAACATTCACTGTGTGGACAAGAAAGCAAAACATACACTACTGCACGAACACACAGTACTACATAATTTAATATCTCTGTGTGTGTGTGTGTGTGTGTGTGTGTGTAGCATCCGTGTGCTTGAATGGGGCACAGAGACAGCAACATGCCAAGTGGACTAAATGAAAGGTCGGCGGGTTCTTTTCTGTCCCTTCTCTGACCTTTTGAGGCAACTGTGGTGCCAGTGTGTAACTCTAGCACGGCTCTGGGCCTGCCATATGGGACAATGTGGCATACAAAGGTGGAAAGCATGAAGCAGAACACAAGAAAGAGAAGAAAAGAGAGGATGAAAAGAACTAAAAATGAAAATGCAATGTTGAGGAAAATTTAAAAATCAAACTACAACTAGAGCTTATCTGTTAACTACAGAAAAATTCCCATCTTTTTAGAAATTCATATTACCACACGAAACACCGATTAACACTGCAGGGGGAATTACTTCATTTAGCCCTTCAGTTAACACTGCTCATGTTTTTACTGCTTTATTGTCCCAGGTAAGCTAGTTGTACAACAATATCACTGAATAGTATGGAAAAGAAAAAGTGAATCAGTGGTTGAAATACCTTACCTTCAATGTTTCAGTGTCCCACACTTTCATGGTCTTGTCAAAGGAACTGGAGACAAACATCCCTGTATCGTAAGGATACCACTGGACTGTTTCTACACTGAATTTATGGACATGGCGGCTGGATCTGGAAAAAAAAAATGTACATACAGTAATAACAGAGACTGCATGTTAGAAGATAAGATTTAGTTTGACATATTCTGGAAAACATAAGCAAAAGAAAGTATTTTGTGAAATATGTATATCCTTGAGAAAACACTGAGGGTTAAATGAAGTGATGTTCAGACATGACAACAGAATGCTTCCCTCTAGTGGCTTAAAGGAGTACATGGGGTAGTGTTTACCGTCCTACTGTGCAGACCGCTTTGCAGGTGTACTGTGGTTTCCCACCAAAGTTTTCCAAGTCATAGATGACAATTACTCCATCTGCGCCTCCAGATAGCATGCTGCAGGATAAAAAACAAGCATTTTAAAATTATGCTTCACTTTGTGCCTTTTTTTTAACCCAATGCAGAGACAGGGATAAAGCTAAAACATCAGGACTGTTAGAATATCAAACACTATTTAAGTTCAAATACTCAGCCACTTTCAGTGCGATTGGATTGTTTCAGAATTATTTTGTAGGTTTTTTTTTTTTCCCCAAGGACAACATTTTTTTTTCACCGCATGAGGTTGAGAGCAGCTTAAATGACATTTTTTCTAAAAGTTTCTGGTTTTAAGTATTGATCTTTGGATTTACATAAATAATACTTCATCCAAATGACAATATAAAAAATAAATCTGTAGGTTGTGTGCCTGCGGTTGCCCATAGTAAAGTGGAATTGGCTCCAGCACCCACAACCATGATTAAACAGTATAGAAGATGGATGGATTGTGTTTTAAGATACAATTTCCCATACTTTCAGGAGCTGCATTGTTCTTCATTTGAGGTGACAATTAAAATAGTTTCCAGCCTCTGCAGTATTTAATCAACAGAAAACAGAAAACACCCACAGATATGTTGAAAGTGAGTTGAAATAATGTTATTATTGACAACCTTTTAGTTCAATTCTGTCTCTGATATATATGTATTGATCTTTTTTTCATCCTCTGGATGGTTTAAGACATTCATATCATTAGGTTTGAAATTATTAGACCAGTTTAGTTGCTGGGATGGAAGTGACTGACTTTGCTTTTGAACGATTTTCACATTCTTTATGATCAACAAAAAAAGCCTGAAAGAAAAACACAAAGAAACAATGTAACATTGCTGTCAATATGCAAACACCCATAACTACTAGTGAGCCACTTCACAAAAGATTTTAAATTGTTTCCAGCTTTTTTGATACAATGTTGCATTATTCAACACAAAACCTGCAAAACAACCTTATCACAATTCAAACGGAAATAGTGACTTTTTTTAAAAGGCTCGATTCCAATTTTGATCTTCCAGTCAAAAGCTCAATTTTCTGGAGTCACTGCAACTGTCGTGTTTTTTTTACATAGGTATTGCAAATCAAGCTTGACCAGACTTACTATCTGCCCTCGACGGCTTCAATGTCAATGGTATTAATGCCATTTCCATGAATTCGGTCCACGTCTCTGTCGGGGTTCAACTTCAGACTGAGGACCCTGTGAAGATATGGATTAAGACATTTTCAAGGGGCCAAAACAACACTCACAGGAATTGGTAGAGTTGGAATAGTAAAAGTCATTAGGACCAGTCACTAATTGCATTAAAAAAAAAAAAAAGCTTGGTTTGGTCAAATCAAGATATCGAATCCTTCAACAAAAAAGTGATTTTATTCAGGAACAGGAGGAGATATATAATATACCGATTTGTTTACACCTTCTGAAATACGTCACACATTCGAAAACACGTCACACGTTCTAAAATATACGTCACACATTCGGCAAGCCTCGGAAAACACACCATAGCTCACAGTTCAAAACGTAAGGCTCTTTTGGACGATCTGCGTGATCTACCGACTGCGTTGTAAAACTTATGGATCCTATATTTGCACAAAGCATCTGCAGTTCACTCGGTAGATCACCCAAAAGCGCAGGAAAAAGATACTCTCCATATAAAATATTTTCCTTTTCCGACCTTCTCGTTGACTCTACCCGTCGCAGCCGTAGAGGGTCATCCAAACCGGTTTGCCTTGCTGTCAGAAACCCCAACATTTCTTCAACTTTGCGAAGAAACTGTTTTTATTTGGGGAGTAGTGCTCTTCCGCACCCAAGCATAGCCCCAAAGGAACTCGGCTACCCACAAAGAAGGGGGTTTTTAATCCAAAGGAGATGTCGAGGAGTCGAAATAACCATTACTTCGCAATCGCGGCCCTTTCATAGCAATATGCGACCTTGGAAGTAGCATTAAATAACACTCTCTTTTAATTTATGGAGTATTTGTCTTCGGCGTCGACTACTTTTACACCAAACAAATACCACGCGCCGCCATGTTGGATTGTGACACGCTTCTCTAACGAGAGCGCTGATTGGCTGCTCTGCTCAGGCCGTCCAATCACAGAAGAGTTTATTAACTAATTTCCTGACTCAAGAACACTTGCATAAACAACCGAGATAGAGAGAGGAGACAGCTGATAACCGCTTCTTATTTCACTCACCAGGAGCCTCGTCCTGTTAAAAATGAGCAGGCTTGCTGAGGTTTTACGGCGCACTTTTGGAGTAGTACGAGTCCACGTCGGAACCGATCACCTGGGGAATAAATATTACTTGATTCCAGAACAGAAGTCATGGACAGGTAAATGAAGTCTAACATAATATTGTCGTGTTTTTCTTCACAGTCGGAACACGTGTAGTTGATTAAACCCTCTAAAAGCAGTGATGAAGCAGTCTGGAAACATCTCAAACCACCAGGTTTGACTCTGCCTTTACCCTTTCGCCCTGTAGTATCATACGTTTAACACTAGATGGAGCATGCGTCTCATTTACAATGTTTCTTTGTCAGACTCTGGGCTTTGCAGTGGAGCAAGCACTTGCATTTAAGTTTTGAATGAATGTCACATGTGCAAGGCGACGTTGTGATGACACCACTACTATCCAAGCTGTCAGATAGGACAGAGTTCCACAGATGAAATATTGAATGGAATTAAATGTCTGTGATGAGGCTTTATAAGGAGGTCAGATATCTCTGCTGAGACATGGCAGTACTCCGGTGATACTATGTAATGCTCAAGTGAAGCAGTAGAACTGTGTCAGGCTAATCCATGGTGGGATGCCTGTGGTGTCCTTCACACCATCTCTTACTGAGAAGACCAAGGACATACTTGTTGGTTCTGGCAGACTTAATGGCCAGGTATGCTGTAAATCCTGTTCCAGTTATCGTGTCTTTTTTATAGTGATACTGATAGGTAGAATTCAAGCTGCACACTATAATTAATGCCTTACCTCTGACATGGTGGAATGGGAAGTCTGTTTGTTGCACCACTTTGTTCTGGAATAAATTAATGTAGAAATTGTGCATGAATCATGTCATTACTGGGTTGAGCAAAATTCATAACAACCTGCATCTTAATTCCTCTATTTTGTCCAGTTAAATTATTGCAACTCTGGTGTTGTGTGCCAACTGCAGACTGAAGGTCAGGAGTCAGAGGTCACAGAGTTAGATCCCTTGCTGCATCAGACATGATTCTGCTGGTTAGTAGCTACATACCTTAATTTTATTCTACAGATTGTCTACTGGAATGATTGTTCTTGTACATAGCTCAGTTAATCTATGTAATTCACTAGATAGAAATAATTTGAGAGTCATTTCATCCCACCTACACATGCTTGTGTTTGTCTCCCTCTTTTGGTCCCACAAGATAGCTAAAGTTTATCTTTTACAAGCACAAGGCGAAAAGACTTCATACAATGATATATTACTTGTTACGTGTTTCTCAGCAGACCCAACTAGATACCTTTTTTTTGTTTGTTTGTTTTTTTTGCCGAGGAGGAATCGACCTCTGGAAGGTTGCAAGCCTGCGTTCTCTCTGACTGAACTTGACTTTGTGTTTCACCTTTTCTCAGCAGTTTGTGGGGAAACTTGCATCCACCTCGTATTTATAATTCATTACAAGGCTGCTCCTCTACCCCTGGCTGTCAGACTATTCAAATGAGACATCACAGCAGCCCATTTTCTAGCACGCTACAGGCTACCCTATTCACTGTCCCGTCACAATGACTGACACTGTAGAGAGGCTAGTTGGCCTGTAGAAAAACTGGTTCCGAACAAACACAGTCGTGGCGGATGCATACAGAGACTTGCATATGCATTCATGATAAACACAAAGAAGCATATAGTGAGCACAGTTGTGTCTTTTCTTTCCGCCACTCACCACGTCCAGCCTTGTGGAAATAAAGCAGATGCATTATTTAGTCCATATGTCTTGCTAAAGCGAGCTCTTTTTGATCTTAAACTGATAGGCCAAGCGTGGGCTCAGGGCCTTAAGGCATGGACCGCAGGGCTTTCCACTGCAGCTCATAAGTAGTAGTTGAAGTAGGTGAGGACTCTCACTCTCTATCTCTCTCTGCCCACTACCTCTATTCATTTGTCCATTCCCTGTGCCCAGTCTATCCCTCTCTACAGTTATCCATGCTTTGCTGCTCCCATTTTCTACTACTCTCAATCTGTTAACTTTAGAAAACTGGGGCGTAAGCAATGCTGGCAGCCAGGGCGAGGCTACATATGACAATGTTAATGGTTGGTAAGAGAGAAAAAAAGAGATGGGGAAACAACTTTTGGTCTAATGTGGATCTGTCCTATCTGATTTTAGCACCCTCTTCTGAGCATACCCTTTTTATTTGCCTTTAGATACTCCCTCTTTCCTTTTGCCCCACCCCTTTATTTTTGCCTCTGGATTTTTCTCCTTTGAAGTAATTCCAGTTGAAGATTTCTATTCAAAACAGAGAGTGTTTCAGCGGCGAGGAGGGCTGGACCCAGCAGAGAGCTTTTTAAAGCCCGCTCCTCATCAAAATAAAAAAAGCCTGGGTCTGAAGTACAAGCCTTGAGAGACAGAGAAAGAGAGGATCTTGGGCTCTGTCTTTACAAAAGGTGCGGCTATAAAGGCCTACCTTTTGCTGCTGCCTCGTAGAGGGCTACAGGCTGTGCAGGCCAAGTGATTGTTGTCTGTGGCAAGGCTACAAGAGAGCCACTGGCAACCTCGCCACTGGTCTTAGAAGGTCTTTGCCTTGGCGTTGTCTTCACAGGGCTGAATAGAGAATCTATATTCTTCTCTGTTTCTGTGCGAGTCTGTCCCCCAGGCCCAGCTCTGCCTCACACGGCATGGGGCGCCGTGTCATGCTGCCCAGATGAAAGCGAAGCATTCTGTGGATGGGCTCATTCGTCTTCAGCAGTGGGCCTGCAGCTTTGACGCCTGCCTTCCCTCCCTTTATTTAGGAAGAGAGGCGCTCTGACATTATCGGCCGCTGCAGGCACATTTGAAAATAATTGCCTGTATGATTGCTATTTTTCTTACCTCTTTGAGGAGGTGTAGCCTTTGTCTTGGAATCAATGGCTGCTCAATACTGGACAGGGGAAAGGCAGTTTTCTTTTCATGTCTTGGTGAAAAGGATGTATTTTTAGCGCTGTTCATTTTAGCGGTGTGTGCCATGCAGTTTTAATCTATTGGTCCTCTTCACCGTGTGGAGAATGGAAGAGATTCAGGGGTTCTTCAGAGGTGTGCCACGCTGTTGCAGAGAAAAGACGCATTGACTTGTCGTCCTATCACTATCCCTCTCTCTTTGTCTATTATTTATTTGATTCCCCAGCTCTGTTCTATGAAGTGAAAAACTGAAAAGGCCTCAGTTCTGCTATTTCAGGATGGGTGACTCTGGGGAATGATGGGAGGAGGTGTGTGCTTTTGCATTAGTGTGTGCATCTGTGATTGTGTACATGTGTTTTTTTGTGTGGAACGACGGCCACACACTCTTTGTGTGCGCCTGTGTATTTGTATCTGTGCAAAAAAAAAAAAAAAAAAAGGAAATAAAAACTACAATTGTGTGTTTTCTTCCCACTTCATGCCCTAACACACTTAGCACAACAACAGATGGCCGTGTGTCATCAGAGCGTTGATTCAAGCCGCACATTTCCTCGGAAAGAGTCACAGCGGAGAGTGACGAGGGTCCAAATGGCTGTTTATTCTACCACAAGTCATCCCCAGGGTGTGATGAAGGAAGGTCTATCCTACAGTAGGACACCGAGTTGGTGTTTACCTTGGAACGGCTCCGTCCAGAGCGGCTAAAGTAAATCACGTTAATTGATCAGCAGCTTTGCAATGCATGGGGTTTAAATGAAGGTTGTTTAATCATTATAGGATTTAGCTCATCTTGCTGTAGACTGTTTGCCAAGTGTGTGTTTGTATGGGTATCTGGTGGTACATCATGGAGTGGCTTAACTACTTCATTAAAAAGGCATTTGAAAAGATAGATGCAGAAAATGAGAGACGGGCAAATGTATTTTCAGTGGCAACACATTTGAAATTGGTCTCCATCCAGTACCAGCGGTGCTGCTTTTTGCAGGTCCATTAAACCCCACCTATCAGCAGTAGATCAATATCTGCATACATGTAGCCTGGATATGGATTTTATCGTTTTTTGCCTCCTGCTAATGGATTTGTGGTTCAGGAGCAGAAGAGATGGTTATAAGTTTATCAATGCTACTGCTATTGTCATTACTCCTTATCAGTCCTTTTTTATTATTAAATAATTGATGTTACTGCATCATAATATATATGATACAACTAAATTCATTCCTGCTGTCCTCCAGCTTCTTCCGCCTCTCTGCTGCTGATGCAGATTCATTGCCTGGGAGGAAAGGCCGCTAGCCTCAGCCAGACTTTTACGTTAGCAGCTTGCTGTATTGTAACATATATGGAACGCCACCTTTAAAATTCACATCTATACTCAAAACTTCCATTTCCCTTATTTGTAATTAGAGGATCTGTGGTTACCAACATTGAGATGTATTAATAATTAGGGCTGTCAGTGTTAATTGCATTAATCGTAATTAATTAATGTAGGGCTGTCAAAAGAGTAATGTTTTTTTATTGCAATTAATCGCAGAATAAGGGTTAGGGTTAACAATTGGCTCAAAGAAAAGAAATAGGAGAGAAAGTGGCTGCAACTAATGAGTGCAATTTTTTTCCTTCTCATTTTACAATGTCATTGGGACATTGTTTTTTTTTTTTTTTAACCCTTGTGCTTTTCAGTTTAATTATGTGGATTAGATTCTTCATTTGAAGCTTGAAAATGTTACAGATTTCCTACTGTGGCCATTTTGTGTTTTGTACTTTGTCTTAAACGAAGTACTAATTTCGCACCAGTGCTACATATCACTTTCTTGCTGTTATTTTAAGTTAGAATTAGTACGATTGTTACGACTGCTATTATTTATATTTTAAGTAGCATAAGTGACTTGATATCTCTCAAAGTAAGCACTAAATTACTTAGAAGTCATTTCCTTCCTCTGAGTCTTGGTTTCATGACCACACTATTGAAGCATTTTGTTTAAGATGTATTTTAGTATTTTTTTGATTTTGAAGTGACACTTTACTGTAAAAAAACTATTCTTGACATTGTTGTTGGTCTACATGGCACTTTTTTGAATGGAAAAAGAAAAACCAAAGGTCAAAAAGAAATGTTTTTTTTCTTTGATTCTATAATTAATACATTCAGGTAAGAAATGATTTATATTAATATTTATTAGATTTATGCTAAATAACAGAATTTTGAACATGCATTTCGAAATGCAATTAATTGTGGTTAACCATGGAAATTCACTGATTAATCGTGATTGAAAAATTCACCTAATATTCTTTTACAATTAGTATATAACATTTTATTTGATTAACTGTAATTACATTGAAGGATGCTATCGAGTTTAATCTGTAAGGTGACTTTTCTTTGATAGTTTTAACAATGTCATCTGCTTTGCTTTGCTTTAACTTTGCTCTATATTTGCACATTTTTGTGAGGACAAGCTCGGGCTTAGCACAAATGGAAGTGGAACGACTACAGCATGATTATAGGTTAAAGTAAAAAAGCACTGTAAGAAAGGTAATGATGATGGTACCTATCAGTTTGATGGTATTTTTTTGAAAAAATGTCTTTGTGCTACAAAAGTTTAAATTTTTGTCATACTTCAAGTTCAGATTAATTACTTAACAATTAAAATATCAATCAGGCCAGTGGGTTTATTTTACACTTTAACAGACCGAAATTCAGCTAATAAAGTTTTAACTAGTTCCTCCTGCAAACAATTCTGGGAAGTTAAAAAATAACTCCACGTCTTTAAATTTGTAAGGTGATTGCCTTTTTCTGTAAAAGCAATGAAATATTTTGTATTGAAACTGAAGAATTACACTTTATTTGGACTTTTCTGCACATATAATAGTAGGTTTTAGTAGCGACTGTAACGAGCGGCAGCATACAGTCAATGATGCCAGCAGGGGGAACTCAACCAATTAATCAGATATATTTTTCCAGTTGGCCTAGATGCGATTCCCATCTAATGGCTCATGTATCTGGCTTGGTTAGATAGCCCGAGAAATGTTTTGATACAGCAGGGCTCTTTGTCGGTCAGAAACTCAAGCGAGAAGACTGACAGACAGGCCGACACACCGGCAGACGTCTCTTGGAGCCCGCCGCTGCTTATTCAATTCAGAATATTTTAATAAAGCAGACAGGCAGAGAGAAATAAAGCGAGGGGTGAGGGAGAAAAGATAAGGCTGAGGGAGATTCACGGAGGGTGGAGAAGAAGGTGGGGTACAGAAAGTGAGTGACAAAGAACAAAGGGGATGCTGACATATGGGGTGAAATTATAGAGTGGGGGAAGAATGGGGAGAGTTAAAGTGAAAGGAGGGTTTCTGACAGAAAGAGGGTGAAATGAGTGGGTGGAACAGGCAGACAGACAGAGGGGGAGAGAGAGAAGGTGGAGATAGGTTAATGGAGAGTGGGAGTGGGGGGGGACTGAAGGTGCATAGGAGGGGAGAGGAAGGGGGTTGGATGGGAGTGATGGAGGTGAATAGAAAGGGGTGGACAGCTCGGTGTAGGGGCATCACACACAGACCTCTGACAAGCTGCTGAGGAAGGAAAAGGGGTACACATGGCTGCACAGACTCACAAAGGACGCTGACTTCCTGGCTGACCGCCGTCCTCCTTTATAACTCATCAGGTGGGCAGGAGATTTCAAGAGGATGGGTGGTCTCAGGCAGAGCATCACAGAGTGCGCCTGCATTTAGTTAAAGTAAAACACAGGGGAAATCAAAGTATTCTTTTCAGTATGTTAATACTCCAATATGAATTATTCTCCTCTATTCTGAGTCGCTGGAGCCTCAGCGGGATCGACAGCAACAGGGACAAACAGAATGAGGCTGAATACAACGGAGCAGCAGCAGCAGCAGGCCTAGTTTACACCCAGGCTCCTCCTCTCACCACAGCTGATGCAAAACAACGACTGGCCTTTTCCCTCTAAACCTCAATCCTGCATCACTAGGCTCTGGACTAATGGGTAACCATGGTTACAGGCCTCACACATCCCCACCATTATTTTTTTTTTTTTTTTTCCAGGGAAAGTGATCGGAGGAAGGCAGAGAAATAGAGAGTGGGGGGAAGAAGGGGGTGTCCATATCGGTACCTGGTTGCCCTTGTATCACTGATGCTTATCGGATCACTCCATCTTCGTAAAGCCGCCCATTACGATGCACACGCTGGTCCCACACTGACACACGGCCCAGCTGGAGCGGAATATACTTGGCTCAATGGGCTCACTGCTACAGGACGGCTTTTTATTCCACCACCATGTCAGGCCTAAAGCTCCCAGCTTCACCTCTGAAATTCAAGAAGACTGAGCAATTGGTAACAGCACCACGTGTTTTGGCGTTACGAGCTTTTGTCTGCATTGCATTGCAATCTGTTGTGTTGTTTCCTGCGGTGTCGGTGATGAAGAACATGTGACAGGATCCCTCAGTTGGGGGGTCAGACGCAGAGAGCTCACTCTCTCTTGTTTTCCATGATTTTAAGGATTCATCCAGATGTCGTGAATGGAGGTGTGTTTCTTCCTGACGTCTGCGAATGTAATGAAAATCAAGAGTGGAGGAGAGGAGCTCGGGATGCCCGCAGTGACATTGTGGAGGTGAAAAGCCTCTCAGGGTCGCCCTCAGTAGTACTCACCTGGGAGCTGATGTGTGAAGTTGGGTGTTTCTCGGTGTGTGTGCGTGCTGAAGCAGGTGATGGAGTTTAGCGGGGTGTGTTCAGGGTTCAAAGAGCAGCCCTCTGAGCACATCATGTCTTATTTTAACGAATGGGAAGGATTGAAGTGTGGCTGCCACGCCAACCCCCTCACCCACGCCTGCCTCTCTGTCTACTCCCTTCCTCCCTTTGCTCTCTCTCCCCTCCCCCCGCCAGGTTCCACAGCTAGGCGCACAGATGAGTCGCGCTCAGACAGGTGAGATGGCTCATGAATATTTATGTGGTGGGATTTCATTCCTCCCGCCGCTGGCCCCACCCCCTCTCCAACGCAGTGCTGCGTTTGTCCTTCACGGTAAGAGGCAGCGTCCTCGCTCCTGTCCCTCAGGTTAATCTGCCTGCTCTCTAGCCAGTTGTGTGTGTGTGTGTGTGTGTGCATGCGTGTGTGTGTCTGGTAAGTAGGTTTCCCCTAGTGAGTGATGAGAAGGCAGGCCTGTCACAAGGGGGCCTGCTGAGATCGAGAGCTCCTAACACCCTTCATACCGCTCTTTCTCTCTCTATCTCGATGGAAGTGGAGAGGAGGGGGAGGAGAAGGGGGCAGGCCTGGATTGTGAGGCAGAAAGATAGCTTACTGATGACTCTATGTGTCAGGAATCCTAAAGCGGAGATTGTATAAAACTTTGAAAAGGCGCCTGTAATTATAATTCAGTTAATAATTATCTTGAGAAAAATGAGGTTGTAAAAATACTGATTATCAGTTGACCTTGGCTGACATTTTTTCAAGCGAAACACTAAATATTTACTCAGTAGAACCTTCTAATGTGTAAAGGCTATATTCTCATCTACTGTTTGTGGAACTGGAAAGTGAAAATGAGCGAGATGTTTACTGTTTTATTAATAAACCATTGTGGAAAAGTTTAGTCTGTCCTCTCGATGAAGGTTTTTTGTTTGGTTTCTTAGCATTTTGTTAGAGCAACTGTGTCCCAGGCACAGGACCTCAGGCAGAGTGTGAACACTGGTTTCCGGTGTTTGTCCCTTTTATAGTTCTATATGGACATGATCAGCTCAGTAATGGGACTAATTTAGTTCCCAGGTGGACATCAGCCTGTCCACATAGTACCTGTACAGTCTTAATCAAATATTTGTTCTGTTTAAGCTGTCTGGTATGTTGGTAGTTTATCTCAGTTGTTTTCACCCATCCATCTTCTGTTTACACTTTATCCAACTCGGGGTCACGGGGCACGAGAGCTGATTTTAGCCAACTCTTGGCAAAAGTAAAGTACATCCTATATTGGCTGTCGGCTAATTACAGGACAAACATAGACAGTTGCACACACTCACACCTATGTGCCAATTAAGTGTATGTTTTTGAACTGTGTGAGGAAATGGTTTATCCAGGGAAAACAGAGGCTGCAGTATATCATTAAGATTAAAGAGACATTCCGAAACCGGTTTCAATCATATTCATCAGACAGACAGACTTTGTTCATGTTTATGATTTTTCTTCAGCTCAACCTAAACCACAGTGACGTTCCACAGGATTCTGTGTTAAGACCTGTACTTTTCACATTATACATGCTTCCTGTAGAAAATAATATGAGTAAGCACTCCATTACTATGCAGATGATGCACAAATGTATCTATGAACTGAGATTATAATAGTTTGTCAAAGTAGACGCTTGTCTTCAAGACATATAAGTCTGGGTGAGCTGCAATTTCTGCCTCTGAACTAACTTTAGAAGTTATCTTTCAACTGATAAGGCTGTTAACAACCAGGCTTCATCACACCTTAGAGAGCTGTTAGTCCCACATCGCCCCAGCAGAATGCTTCGTTCTCAGAGTGCTGGTTACTGCAGGTTCCTAGGTTTTCTAAAAGTAGAGCGGGTGGCAGAGCTTTTGGCTATCAGGCTTCTCTCATGTGGAACGAGCTCCCGGTATCAGCAAGGGAGGCTAACCGTCTTTAATTTCAGAGATTAGTCTTAAAAACGTTTCTATTTGATAAAGATTACAGTTGGGGCTGGCCCAGGCCGCCCTGGACCCATTTTAAAGTTAAGCTGCTATAGGTTTAGACTGCTGGGAGACTTTTACTGCATTGAGCTTCAGCTCTCCTTTCTCACTCTTCCATATTTCACCGTTGCATATCTTTAATATTCTGTCTCTCTCCTGTCATCCATGCTCTCTCCCCTCTGTTATCTCTTTCCCTGTGTGCCCTTCTGTAGGATCTGTGACAGTGGATCTGTAAGTTGGTGATCTGAGCTTCCTGCTCCCATCTAGTCTGCACAAGTAGATTAGCTTACCTCCTGATGGCAATTTGTTTGTTGCTCTCTATCTCTGTTCTAGCCGTTGCTCTTTTCCCCTAAACCCAACTGGAACAACAGACCTCCACCTCTGAGCCTGGTTTTGCAAAGGTTATCTAAAAAGAAAGTAAGAAGCAGAAGCTTCTTACTTTCTTTTTACTGTAACCTATACTTGCTCATGTGCAATACGAATATGAGTTTTTCTCTGTAAAAGTGCCATGAGATGACTGTTTTTACAAATACAATGAACATGCTTTACAAATACAGATAAAATTGTATTAAAATCCTCCACGTGCACAAGGAGAATATGCAAAGTAAGCAAAGAAAAGCCTCATGACAAAGCCAGTACTTCATTCCAGAACATTCTGTTTGTGCGGCAACCTCTACACCAATGTCCAATGAAATTTACTAACTGATGCTCCCCATATCAGTCCTTAAATCTGTTCCTTTTCAAAATATGGGTGTCCTGTAAGGTTTTTTTTGTTTGCTTGTATTTTATTGCCCTTTGTTGCCCAAAAATTGAACCCTACTTTCACACACACTGACACAGAGTAAACAAACCAAAAAATGTAAGGTACTCTCTTAAGTACCCACAATTGTAATTTTTGTTTTGTTTTATTTTTGAATTTTGCTCACTAACATTTGAACATCAATAGTATTCACATGGCTTTCACAGCTGAAGGGTTTCGACTGTTTTCCATATTCTAAATCACAGTATATCATCACTTTGAGCAAGTAAAGTTCTAAACAAATTGGCAGGCCTTGTCACAATGTTGTGTTTTTCAAATTTTAACTGATAATCAAAGCAAAACAGGCTATATACATGTCTGGGTGCCCATCTTTGTCTGGTTTGTTTTTGTGTAAATGATCTGTTGGGTTGTTGGTTGAAAAGTATTATTCATTTGGAGAATATATTAATTGGTAATTATGGTAATTATTAGTCGCAGGCATCCCCCTGAGGTGAGAGAAAATGTGCCAGACCAGCCAATTCTGTTATGCTGCATTATGTCAGGAGTGGGATTATAAGCAGCAACTGCATTTAGAAAAAAAAAAAAAAAAAAACCCTGTTAGAATAATGAGATGTGATGATGTTCTCTTAAAATAAATGAATAAATAAATAGATTTTTTTAAACCCTATTGCAATTTCTTTGCACTTTTGCCGTAAATGCAGTATAGCCTTGGCCTGTGCATTTTTTTTTTCATGGATGTCCCAGATCTGAGATTACCAAGAGAGCGAGATTCACCCCAATCAGACTGACAAGCCTCCTCCCAGTGTGTACGTGGTAGGAGGATCAGTCGTGTTTCATAAATATATGTACATACTGTATTTGTTATTCAAATCCAAGGATAAAAGCCATGGAGGAAGGGGTTTAGTCATGCTGCAAAAGCTACAACAACACAAGAAGAGAGCCATGCTGGAGTGTGGCAGGGAGTAAAGGGGTAAATAGATACAAGCTGGGAGAGAGAGGCACCTCACCTTAAGCTTATTAGTTAGACATTAGCTGTAGCCGAGCGCAGTGCTTGTGGGGACGGTAATGTACAGTAAGTGCACCATTTTAGTCTGCTGCCACCCACAACCAGAGCAAATATGGATGATATGTGTTTATAATTAGCATACCTGTTAAATATATTTGTTCGTATTGCCTAGAGATCGCAGCCTTCTGCTTGCTGGCAGTTGTTTTCATTGGGGTGCCATGTGTGAGGGGGTTTCTAGGAAACACTATCTCAGAAGACATTTTAAGACATACATGTAAACAAGCGTGAGGATCTTACAATGCTTTCCACTCATTTCCGAGTCTGTTTTGCACATGAGGTGAGAAAACGCAGGTTTTTTTTTTTTTTTTTTTTTTTAAACCTGGATCCAGCACGCTGAAGAGCGGGAGCCTGTGAGGCTCTATAGTGACAATCTAGTGGGAACCAAAGCAGAACCAAAGCAATACTAGCCTAATTAGCTGACCTGATTACTATACAGGCTGGATAAAGTATGGAACAAAATCATTCTCATAAGGCATAATTACAGGACAGCACATGTGTGAAAAATACATTTTTTTTTTTTTTTTAATCTTTGAAATTAAAAGGAATATACATTTCTGTTTGGGAGAACCGAGCAAGGCAGCTGCACAGCCTGCGCTTATCCACTTTTTCAGAGTGCAATCATTTATCCTAGCCCAGTGCCATACCTATCTGTTATGGCTGAAGTAAACATTAAGGCCATCAGTCTGCAGCGTGCGTGGAGGTGGTTGCCTCCATTTGTCCATGTCCACTCAGCTGCGGAGAAACTGTGATGGAATCCTGACAGATTGTCTGTGTTTTGGAGCGTGTTGTTTTCCTTGCCCATCCATTTCTCTCCTTCTAGCCATGTTTGCCATGCATCATCTCTCTCTCTCTCTCTCTCTCTCTCTCGCTCTCTCTCTCTCTCGTTCTCTCTCGTGCCTTTCCCGTCTTTGCCTCATCATTTCTCAGAGGGATGGAAGAGATAGATTGACATCCGGCTACCTGTGAGGAGAAACTATGGAAACACAGCACTTGTTATTAGTGAGCACTGTTACAGTGCTCTCGATCACCAAGCGAGGATCCATTTTTAAACATTTTCTTGCGCTTTTCTATTCTTCCTATGGCTCTCGCTCTCTCCACTGCCCCCCATTCCGCCTTCTCCATGTCATTGTATGCCAGCCAAACTTGTCTAATCAGCAGATTTGACCAAAATAATTGGCGGTGGCCTTGCTGCTAGCGAGTGACGTGCTGTATACAGATAGGGAAAGGAGCACTTAATATTCCATGCAGCTCATGCCTCTCCTGTTCTCTGTGATATCTGACCTCTTTTGTCTCCTGCTCAGCTTGATGTTGATTTTGGAGGGCATTGTTAGCCAGAGCACTGTGATTGGAAGAGGTTGTCAGAGAGGGGGGCTGTGGTTGGTTGGGTTAAAGGGAGGCTGATTTGCATAAAGGCTTAGCCCAGATTTGGAGCCACTCAGCGAGATCTGAGGAGAAGGGCCCGAGGGCCACGAGGTAATCATCCATGGCCTGTCACAGCACTGTCATCCCTCTGCGTATTTGTGTGTCTGTGCGTCTGTCTGGATCTGCGCGCGGTCGACGGAGAGCATTGTGTCTGCTCCTCATTGTGTTTGTTTGTGTTCCTTCGTATTCCGTATGCATCATTGTTGAGCATCTCGTCTCACTCCGGGTTCATCTCACTGTCTGTTTTTTTTTTTTTTTTTTTTTTTTTTTTTTTGGTTTCTGTTCCCTAGGAAAGCATGTCCGTGCCAAGCGGATGGTGGTAGCAGCCAATCCTTCAGAATATGAATATATAGAAGGCAGCATTCCGATGGAGTGGGATGGTAAGTCTGGACTGTTAACTCTCTGCAACACGGATTAATGACAGCGTTAACAAAAGGGCTATCCAGCAGAGTACACAAACTGCTGCACAAATAGGAGAGGATGACAAATTTGTCACTGTACCTTTTGGAGTTCAAGCTAATCCATTGATTTTCTTTTTTTTTTTTCTTTTTTTCATACTGCAAGATGGGTTGGGGGTTGGGGGGGGGGGGAAGCGTATTCATGAGTTTATCAAAGATGCCTTCTGCTGGTGTTATACAACCGAACCATAAAATACTGTTTCAAATTTCTTACAACTGGATACAAACTGTTCCCTCTGTCTCAGACTGGCTTTATCCACCTTAAACCCCTCATCCTGCTTCGCCCCATCCCTCATGCATTTTCATCAGGATGCAAATAAGAAAGGGATGAAAGAGGCCTAGAATCCCAGTGCTAGCTGGAGGAAGAGTTACAAAATCTCTCTCAGGCTCTCTCTCTTTCTCTCTCTGGCTTTCTTTAACCTGTTCTGCTATGCAGCCAGCTCAGCCAAAACAGAGCTTCTTTAAATGGGGGGGAAAAAAAAAAGATGACAGACAGACACAGTTCTACTCAAGAGGAAAAAGAAGGACAGAAGTATTGATGAAGAATGACAGAGTGTGTACTTTCAAATTCACAGATCAGAGCAGATCCACACTTTCTCTTCGGAGACACAGCACTCGGTGGCCCTGCTCTGCACAGACGAAAGCAGCATTAATGTTTCCAGTTTACCGTGTGCATAGCTCTGCATGTTTTCCCTGTAGTTTGCTAAGTGAAATGAAAGAAAACAAACTAAAAAAAAAAAAAAAAAGAGAGAGAGAAAAAAACACCCCGGATAGACTCCCCCAGCTAAATCGGTTACTCAGTAGTTGCACTGAGCTACTGTAGTGCCCTAAAACTCAGTGATTCTATAGCTGCAGCCTTTAAACTTGACTCCAGGTTTTGTTTGTGCAGCGTATGTTTGTGTGGGTGTTCTCACTCTTATTTATTTCCTCCTCTCTCCTCCTCCAGCTTGGATTCGAGGCAGACGGAAGGAGCCCCCCTCCGTAGAGGTACGTCTTCCTCCTCCCACCCCCCCGTGAGCATCCCCGCTGCGCTGATGGTTGGACTCTGGGGGACTGGTTACAAGGGAGCGAAAGAAGCAAAGATGGAAAAGGAAAGGCTTTGATTTGTTTTATCTTACAGTTTCGAAGTGAATCCAGGAACTTTGGGGGACAGGTGTTAAAATAAACAGCAGTTGAAGTGCATTGATGGCGAGACTGAGAGCAAAAACAGCCTGTGAACAAGGGGCTCACTGACACCATGTCCTAGTTTACTTTCTTTTTTTCCAGCAGAAGCCTGCATCTCAGCTTTTTGTGTTTTATTTCTGGCAGTCGCCATGATGGGACTGGTGAAGGAGTGCAGTTTTTTTTTTCCCCATGTGCACCTCTCACTGGGTTTATTGCTCTTTAAATGTGAGAATGTTGGAAATTATTTGGCTGGCGAAATGTGGGTCTATAGGAAATCCCTTGGAAGGCCAGTACCCCGGCACTCTTTCTATCTCTGTGTCCTCTCTGCCTGCCAGTAGCCAATGCCATCTCCTGCCTCCACTGCCAGAACATTCTCTTCCAATTTTCTGCCTTGCGTCTGCCCAATAGCTGCCATCGACAGCTGGACAGTGTTGATGTGGCCAAGGCTTCACTCCCAGCACATTACCCTACCCCTTGTCACGCTCCCTCTCTTCCCGGTCCAAGCCGACATAAATTGATTGGATTAAATCCTGTCATTAACAGGCTGGAAAAGCAGCTCAGTATGTTTGTCTCCCTCCCCAAAGCAGGGCTTTTTGGCCACCACTCTGTCCTCTCTTTTCCAGTCCCTCAGTCCTGCCAGCACACAACAGCATTATGCCCAGTCCTCCCTTCCTTTTTGGCCGCGAGCGCCAGGGCGAGGCTAACATCACTGGACACTAGTTGTGGCTCAAGTGTCTAACTATTCCACCAGTGGACTGTGTTCAGTCTGTAATTGTTTCCATGAGTTTAAATGGTTGTTTATAGTGTGAATACCACTTGTTCTGTCAGCCTACCAATCATCTCTAAGTAATTGTCAACTCGGGTTTACTGGTCGACCATAAGTTGACTGAACATGTTTTTGTTTTATTAGGGAAATGTCCTACCTCATACTTGACACGTTTGTTCCTGGAAGGTCTCTTAGTGCAGTGTTGTTGCTCCTTTACTTTGGACTAATGAGGAAGTAAACCGAAATAGAGAGAGGTCAGCAAAGACAGAAAAACTTGCATCATTGCTGGACAGTTTGGAGACTCCAGCAAGTCATTTCAAGGCCTCACTTTATCTTTTAAGTAGTATTAAAATGCAGTCTCTGTATACCCTACAGTTCTGGAGAGATCAAATTCTGTCTTATGATATCGAGAATTTAAAAGAATCGTGCATAATCCCTAAAGCAACATTTCCCTATATTTGTAAGAAAATTGAAATACATAGGTGGAAATGTGACCTAACATTTCATCAAAACACAGATGTTAGGAGTAAGTTAATTGCAGGTGTGATGGAGCCAAATCAAATTTATAAAATAAACTTCAGTGAAAAATTGTGACACTTGGAGCCTTAATATAAAAACTCGCCATATTTTTTGATTAAATGCATTTAGCTAGCAAGAGAAGTTATCATTTGTGTTGCCAATAATGTTTTGTAATGATGAGAACATGAGGAAGTTTGGGATTCAATCAAAAGTTAGTATCTGTGGCCTATTTTGTGAGAAAAGATTTGCACTCTTGTACCAGCTGATCAGGGCCAGCTCAGCCAATGCTAAAATATAAATAAAGTTTTATAATCATCTGGAAAAATTAGTCTGAAATGTTGCTGCTTGACTTTGAGACTTTAATCGCCAAGATAAAATATTAACACATCAAGTTGGTTCTTTTTTTTTTTTTGGGATTAACTTTGATCTGACCAGCATTTGGTTTGCTATAATTCTATGACACACCTGAGTCCTGCAAGTGTGAATAAAGTCATTATATCATGATAAATCATTCACGTAATACTGAAAACACAGATATGAGCAGAATATGAGTGTGGAGGGATATAATAATCTCAGGTGGGATTGAAGTGTTTGCCTGTCCTGCTCTGCCATGGCTCGGATGTCTCCCTGATTGAGATGACAGGTTCATTATCAGGAATCAGCAGGAGTTTGGTTCTTCCTTTCAGATCGGGTGTGCTGCAGCAGGAAGACATTTCAAACACACTGCAGTCGTCCCCAAGGACTAGGATTAGAAAACACTACATTTTACCATCGATCTAGATTCCCTATTATTTTTTTAAAGAGAAAATTATATCATGCTGTACTCTGTGCTGTGCTTTTTGATAATCACTGACTGAATGTGTGTTTTTGGGTACTTTAATAGGAGCTGCTGAAGAACGAGTCTCAGAGGGAGCAGATCAAGGTGAAGGCCAAAGAGGTGGAGGAGAATGATTTGGCTCTCCGTGCTAAAGAGTACAAGGAAGGTCTGGTGGCGACCCCGAGGACTGTGGCAAAGGGCCATGCAGCTGCCGCCAACTTTGGCAAGGAGGAGATCAGCGAAGAACCGACAAGCACTGCAAACACGTTCCAGCCCGGCTCCTGGATGCCCTCTTCCAAGAAATAGACTGCGGCCACAGCACAGAATACTGTGTAATACAATCCATAAGAAAAGACATGCAAGGAAAAACAAACTGTGCCTGTGATGCAGAGAATCTCTTTTAGGTGAGATTTGATATGAGATGCTCGTTTCAGAGTCAACAACCCCATAAACTATGGCCTCAGTAATGAGCACTTTAATTGTCTCATCTTTTCAGAGGTGTTTTATGGCTTCTGTTCTATGTCTGTGTCATACACATACAGGACAATATCATTTACTCATCTTAAGGCAGACAGCAGTTTTCAGTCACCTGAATTTTGTGTGTGTGTGCATAAAGAAAAATGAAAATGTGAATGGTTACATCACTGAGTGCAACAGCATGTGTCAGGATGGCAAAAATGTTTATGAAATATAATAAATTGTGATTAAAGTTCTGTTGCTCTTTATTATAGAGATTTCTTCAAAGCCAGTGGTTAGGAATAGAGATCAGCGGTGTCAAACATACGGCCTGTAGGCTGACTTCGGCCTGCAGGATGACATTGCATTGTGTCAGAATCATAAAAGGAAAAGTAAATGACAGTGATAACTGTTCCGAATTTGTCCACAGGGGGGTAGAACATTAGGCTGAGACCCATAAGTAAACAGAAAATGACAGCAAGGCCTGTATTAATGCAATGCCAGTTAGCTTAGAGTGAGCTAAAATCACATTTGCATGAAGTGATACTTATGCAGAATTTTTTAAAGAAATTTGGGGTTCTACATTTTGCGAAAAAGGAGTTTGTAAAACATGAACATTTCTGAATACTTATTGAATGTACTTGAGGTTCTTCGGACTAAACTTGAAGTTGTCCTTGACATGCTGATGCCATCTCGTTGCTGGTTTTAGTGGGTTTACACCTAATCAACACTTTTTTCCACCATGTCGAATGAACTTCCCACAGCAAACCTAGCCAATGTACAGCTTTTACATTGGCTAGGTTTGCTAAGGGAAGTTCAATAGGCCAAATACTTGCTAAAAAAAAAGAAAAATTAAACTTTTATGTTGCCATTGACAACACGGTTCTTCTACTCACGTTTCTAAAATCTCTCGAGGGATCTTTGAAGCAATGGAAGAATCAAAAATGTTATCGGAAAAAGGAATCATTAAATTTGCTGAACCTTTTTTCCTCCCGTCTTCATTCAGAATGATTAATATTACCTGTTTATTTACAGGTCCTCAAGCATTTATGAGTCTACCATCCATCCCTGTGGACAGCAGAATGTTATGAGACAGTCACAGTGAAGGTTACTTATTTTTGTATTAATGAATACAGAACATAAAATGGAAATGTCTTCATACAAATTAATCCAATATATGAAACCTTCAATATGAATGAAAATTAAGTCTGATTATCTAATCCCTTCACAACGTAACAGACATCTTTGTCACTCACTTGGTCTTTCCCAACTTTAATACTTGTTTGCTCTGTGATTCACCTTTATCTTCTATTTTTTTCATCCCTGTGACTTGTGTGGATGTCAATTTTAAAAAAAAGTGGGTTTTTGCAGATGTACTATTGACCTCAGTTCACTCAATTCAATTGGGATCAAACTGGAGATATCTATAGAAAAGTAAGTTAAATACTCTAAGGATGAATGTTACGGTGCAAATACTTTGTGTACATTAAATAAGACGTACTGTGATTAAATACATGAAAAACTGGTTTTCTTATCAACCATGAAAACTTTATTGATAAGAAAGTAGTAATTTTGGTTGCAAAAGTTTCCACTACTCTCCCCACATCGTCAATTCAGCAGATCAGGGATGCTCATGATGGAATGCAAGGTGTTGCAACAGCTGCACAATATGACAGCAGATTTCTGTATAAAAAACATCACACAGACTACCACGGTGCTCTTGCTGACCGTAGTCCCACTGGGACGAGCCTCCTGCGGGCAGTACTGTCCATCTCAGCACTGTGCAGTCCGAGGGAGCAGCATCCCTCCCCCTCTACCCTGCACATGAGGAACAGTGGCCCTGTGTTGGCATTGGGGCTGGGACAAGGAGGGACACAGTGTCTGTATTTGGAATGAGGAGGGCCGTGAGCACGATGGTTGCTCATCCTATATATTATTTAAAAGGTTCAAACGCCCTCATCCAAGCTCCTCGCAGACTCAGTCTTTCTTGGTCCTCTTGGCCTTGGCGATGTTTTCCTGACGTTTTTGTTTTTTCTTCTGCTCACGATCACGTGCTTCAATCATCTTGGCCAGTTTCCAGGACAGCAGTGCGCTGGCGATGAAGAGAGGGGTAAGAGCCAGTATGACAGTGGTGAGGAAGCCGTAGGGGTCTTTGGCAGCCCACTCCACCACGTACTCTGCCCATGCTCGGACGTCAATCATCCTGCTCAGCAACAAGGCTTGATCAAACCTGGAAAAAGAGTATCATGATAGAGAAAGTGTGAATACTCGTCACATATATATTTAACTTATTATGCTTGATAAAGAGACCTTTGTGGATGTCTTCTGCGATCATAGTCAGTAGGATTTTGTGATTTAGCATAAAAAACACAAAATGACTTAGTCCATTCAAAGGAAAATGACAAGAACGAACATAAATAGACCTGAATTTGGAAACATAAACATATGCGTCACTTTCAATCCTTTCCTATTCTCATAAAATGAATGTTTGGCAGTAGAAACTATTAAAGCAAGGTTATATTAAGACTTCTGAAAGAGTGATGGCCATTTTCAAAATTGATTAAAAAATAAGCCAACACAAAGTGCTTCACAGTTGACATAGGTAAAAAGATCTAGTTCCTAGTATAATGCATGGTGATGGAAACCCCCTATGTTTCATCAAAAGTAATATTAACGGGAACAGAGGGCCTGTTAAGGATCAGTAATAATATCACCACAGGAAGTCCAACACTGGTGAGTCAATGGCGTGATATCCAGGAGGACTGATTGAAGGGGTGAGTAACTAAAGACACTGTGACTAACAGGAAGGCAGTAAAACTGCTTTTCCTTGTAGCCTCTGTAGGCTCTAACATTAATCTACATATGGATTTCACTTGACTATTCCCAGTAGCTTAACTGTGTTATCAAGGAATACACTGCTATTTCCCTGTAAAGCATTTGTTTACCATTTTGTCAAGAAAAGAACCATGGATGGCGTCTAATAATTATCTATGAGTGTCTCACACAGCAACAGGTCTTAACATATATCACCACGTTGGTCCAACAAGTATAGTTTGAAAAATGCAGCACACTTGTACTTCTTATTTCTTCCAGGAGCACTGAATGAGAGAGAAGTTCACTGAAGGGTATTTAAAATAAATCATTCGTAAAGTTCTGCCACCAGTTAGCTGCTAACGACCAGCAGCTACCTAGCATCAGCCCGTGAAGCAGCTAGCATTTGCAGAGATGAATCACATCGCTGTACATCCTTTTTAATAGTTCGCGTTTCATATTCCCAGGCCACCCTAGAATAAGATTCTGGGTCACTAGACCCAAATTTAAATGTCGAATCTTTAAATGTAAATCGAAAGATTACTACCGCTTAACAGAAACTAGCCCGCTTCTGCGCCGGGAACGGCCTAACTTGATGGAACAAGACTCAACAACAAAGCAAAAAATACGTGCGAACGACACATAATGCCTGGTCTATGAGTCCACATTAGTCAGTGGTAATGATAGCAGCACTTAAAATAATGAATGCTCTTACCAAAGTGCGAAGATTTATGCTTATATCCACGATAATGACTGTCAGCTCCTCCTTGTTCCGGGAAGTGTAGCTGGTGAAGACCCAACTCATGGTGCGTTCACTGCACCTCAGAAAATATGTTACTATTTAATTCTTAATATATTTTTACAACTGTTTGAAGTGTAGGCATTTCTTTGTTATTAATTTTAAGAAAAAAATTTAAACGTTGATATTTTTGGACGGTTATCAATGAAATAACTATCATTTTAATTTACCATATTACAATTTTAAAGACGAAACAGAGACCTGAATGCAGCACCAGCATTGACTTTTGATTGGACATGACGTGTCCCTGAAACGATGGGAAATGTAGTTCTTCCGGTGTTAGAACGTGATACATTTATCAATACAATCAATTAAGACAGGAGTCCTATCGCAATAATGTTTGTTATTAATAATACAGTGTTCCGAATCCTTCAAATCCACATAACCTAACACTTTTATAGATGAAGAAAGCCTGTTTTGGCGTAGTCATTAAAACCAAATCCCAGAGTGCTTGAAATAACTAAAAATGATACAATGTATAGTTTGACTTGCAACAAAATACAAGTTTTTTCATAACAAAATTAAATTGACTTACAATGGAGGAGAAATGATTGTCTCAGAGGCTTGATGCCATTAAACTACATGATAGGAACAGAGTACTTTTATTTAAAGAAAATCAAGGTTTTATTGTGCTTGAGTAACACATTGAATTGTTCTCAAATAAACACTCTTCAGATGAGTATTAAAATGTTTGATCAAGAATATGTTTGATTTGTTTTGAATTTGTAATAAAGAAAAACATGTGTATGTGAGTCAAATGAAAAAGAAAAAAATTAATAAGGACCCAACTATAGTGTTGAGCTGCTGTGCAGACTTTTGACCATGTGTGGAACTGCTCTGTCTGACGGATGAAGTAAATGAGAGGGCAATAACTGGGCAAGAAAAAGCAAAAGGCTCCACTGGTCCTCTGAGAAAGATGACTAACATAACAAAGAAGGACCTGCTGGCTTTGTGAACTTCCTGTGGGGAAGTATTGAAACCAAATCAGGTTAGGCCACATCTGCTCTGTCCATACGGCATGGATCACTTTCAGAGCAGTTCAAAGGCCAGCCTTTTAGACCTACTCACAGAGGAGAGAGAGGGGCAGCTGGAGCACATGCAGACACACGCACACACACATTGCAAACACATTCTGCTTTACCAGCATAGTTTTGGCCAACTTTTATAGACAATTTAGAAAAAACATCCCTAACTCAGTGGCTTTTGTGTTTCATGCCTATAATTATTAGCTTCTGCTATATGTCTCGTGAGGCAATGAGATCCAGGGGGTGGGAAATGCAGCCACACCCTAACCCCTGATGAGTATTTTACTCCTACACAAGTGGGGCCCCCTTTTCATGACACAGCTATGGAACTACCATTATCGACAGACAGGGTGGCAGACCATAAAATAACTGCACCACAATTTATAGTTACCCAAGCTCCACTGGTTTGTGTGTCATAACTTCTAGATGAAAGAAAGCCAGATCTACCCAGACGTCAAACAATCCCAACGTGACTTTTTATTGGCAGTTGATTTGGTCAATTACAGGAGTGAATAAGGAACAAAAAATGTAATGGGATGTATGATTATTAAAGGATAATCCTCTCTTTTAGAGAGAGGTTTTCAAATAACAAATTAATCGGCAAAATATTCAACAATTTGAGACTCAACAATATTCCCAACATTTTGAAATTCATGCTTTCATTTTTTTCTAACTTCATCATTTTTTATGCTTATTTTCTCCTAATTGTGTCAAGTTCAAAATACAATTTCATAAAAAAGTATTCTCCTTGTATTTTTTTCTGTCTATAATATGCCAGCGTAGAAGGTAAAGTCTTAAAGAAGGACTCATTTTAGTCTGAGGGCCTAAACACAGCACAATCTAATTTTCAGTGGGGAAGATTAATTCAATATTGCATCAGCTGCTGTAAGTAACCTCAATTCAGAATGCTTCTCTTTGTGTTACTGCAAATAGTAGCCTACATTGTGAAAAAACAGTAAATAATTGTATTTTTTTGAAAATGAACAAAATCACATAAAAAAAGCACAGTCTTATTTCTTTTTTATGAAGTCTCACAAATTGATTTTGATTTTAATGGTACTTTGCTCTTTTACTGCATCATCATCATCATCATCATCACTGACATTTCTGTTTACTTGTGGGTCTCACTCTTGAGTTATGTCGACTTCTTTGCTTGAAAAAGTGCCCATCGAATCCCTGTAGAATAGATTTGGAATATGAATTATCTTTATTTCAAATCAAGATTGTCTTTGTCATTGGATGTTCGGGGATTATATGCTTGACACCCGTGGTCAAAAGAGCTTCCTGAAACACAGGTCCTCCTCTATGGTCACTTTGCATCTCAGAAATAATACTGACCCTCATTTGTGCAATGACCACATCTTTAAAAACACAGTTTGTATAACCATGCTTTTTCAATAAGTCTGATACCATGTTTATATGTTTTTTACTTATTATAATTCTCACATAAAAAAAATAAATATTTACAATATATTTACTATTCTTAGATGAACACAATTCCTTTAAATTAACAGATGTTATGCTATATATGTCCTGTTATCTACTAGTGTTCATAACTACTGCTTCTTCTGAATGTAATTGATGAAAACAATCAGGTGTGTTCAGAGGAGAGCTGAGCTACAACATGGTTATGTTTGGAACAGAGATTAATATCAAGAAATGATAGTGTTTGTCATGGTGTCATTTAATAAGTTTGATTTCCAAGAAAAAGTATTTCTCTTTCCACTTCTTTACCCTTGCACAATCAGCTTTAAGACAAAGTATTAGTGTTATTTTGGAGATAACTGCACACAATAGGTTACTGATCATCATATGAAAGATATCTGTGGCGTAAAATAAAGTGGAATGCAGTTTGAGTTCCAGGTTTGTGTTTGATTGAATAACCATCAGCTGTAACATGGTAATGCAAACAGCTGACCAAAATGACTGATGTGACTACAGAGGACAAGCATGTCAACCTTCATATCTTTATGTTTCTCCTCCTCCCACGGCCTCTCCCTCTCTCTGACAGCTGAGAGTCCTTTTGGACTAAAGCCTTGAAAACAACCATCAAGTTGTTATTGAAGAGCCCGGAGCCCGGGGTGGTAGCTCAAGCTCCAAAGGAAAAAAGTCAGTTTTCTTGCCCCCTTTTACCCCTGTGGGAAACTGCTAGGCCGCCCCTGGATTAAGTCCCCGCCTTTAAACTCAAATAAGAAGGAAACTTCAAAGGCCGTCGGCCGCCGGGGCTCCGCCCTCGCGCTCCCGGTCGGCTTCACAAAGGATTTGCCGACGTTCGGGAATTCCGCCTCCAGTTCCTTTTATAGCGCCACTCGTGCGCTGGCAGCGTTCCAGGACCCCGCCCATCCCGGTTACTTTGACAACACAAAGGACTTCACGGAACTCGCAGGCTCCGCCCACCTTTCCAAATAAGGGCAGACTCTCCATGTACGGCAAACAATCGGTGCGAGATTGCCCTTTTCTCTTCCTTATCCCGTTTATATGATCGGAGAGGAACTGCGCTTCAGGTTGGAAGCGGTGCGATCATGGCCGAGCGAGTCCAGCAGCCCCCAGCCAAGCGGCTCTGCTGCCGGCCCGGCTACAACCCGGCATGCAGGCAGGGGCAGCGGGCTGGAGGAGTCCTGTGTGGCGGCGCGGGGTCCGCTCCGGGAGGGTCGGGAAATGGAAAAACGCACAACCCCGAGTCGCTGCTCGACATCGCGGCGCGCAGAGTCGCGGAGAAGTGGCCGTTCCAGAGGGTGGAGGAGCGGTTCGAGAGGATCCCGGAGCCCGTCCAGCGGAGGATCGTATATTGGTCATTCCCACGAAGCGAGAAGGAGATCTGTATGTATTCTTCTTTCAACGCCGGAGGAGAGGAAAGTGGAACTAGCGGGGACAATAATGACGAGACCCAGCTGCCTTTCCTCCGGGGTGTCACTCTGCTGGAGGGTGGCTGGGTGGACAACGTACTGCAAGTCGGTGAGTGGACTGTAGCGGTGCGATAATACAAGGAAAAACAGACAATAATCAACAAAACACTCGAACCTCGCTGTTTGCCTTTTCCGTGGAACCATGCCAGACTTTTAAAGGGGCTTGTGTTTCCCTTCCATAGCCCTGTCTATTATAAACAATGCAGGGTATTTCCACACCAGTCTACCCTATAGCTGTGTGAGAATAGCTTATTTTCAGATAAGCCCGTAATAGTAGCCCACTTCTCCTTGTTTTTACCCACTGAGCTGCGCGCATTGAATGGCCCAGAGCCATCCCAATTGGAAGCTTAGCACTTTGTTCCTATTTTTGTGTCTTTCCAGCTCTCCATGCCCCCACCAATGGGTACGCAGACAAAAGCCCCCTATATCTTTTCACCGCTGGCTAAATAGACGATATTTAGAAAGGGTGGGAGGGACGGTGATTTAAAGCCACAGTGCTTCTATTTTGTTTGCCAAACACCTTTGTGAGACGGACTGAAGCTTTTCCTGCTGCCTCTCTAGTTTCCACTTAAAGCCCGAGCTGCATGCACCTGGTAAAGGCGTGAATGTAGCTGTTTTTCTTCCTGCAGTTGCAATATTTGTTGCAGAGCTGGGAGTAAACAGAGGTGCTATAGGCTCAGCAACCCCCTGCCTTCCTGCCTGGCTGGCTTCCTTTGCCAGAGCCACAATATTTCACTGCATTCGTCAGTGCAATAGACTCAGCTGTCAATCCGACTCCCCACCCTTGGAAACGGTTCAGGATTCTAATCCCATTACCCTCCCCAGTTCATCTGAATCTTAATGCATTCTGCAAACAAGATTTTATGCATGATCTTCTTCCTCCTCCCTCCCTCCCTCCCTCTCTGCCTTTCTCCCTTGTTTCCTTGGTCTCTCTCTCTCTCCCTCTCTCTCTCTCTCTCTCTCTCTCTCTCTTGCTCTCTCTCGTCTTGGCTTACTATCCCTCCAAAGAATCTGTGTGGAGATGGCTTCAGCTCTTGTGGGCTCAGAGAATGTGCAGTGCACAATAGTAGCCATGGAGCAGGCAGACAGGCAGGCAGCTCTCCCTCCCCTCTCTGGCCTGTTTACCAGATTCCCCAGCATTAGGCTCATTTGTGTGCTCAGTCTTGTGCTGCTTTAGGAAGCTAAACAGGCAGCTCAGGGTAATATGAAAAGTATGGGGTGTCAGCAGAGAGGTGTGTGCGCTTTGACAATAGTCAGAAATAGTGACAAAGAGCGTAGCGGGGTCATTTTCCGTGGTCACGTGCGTGGCTCCTGTGTATGAGCGATTGAAAAGAGTATGTGTCAGTGTGTGTGGGGCATTGATAAACACAGAGGGGGGGATTGTGCATGCGTGTATGTGCGTCTTAGCCTGCACGGGCTGTCAGTCTCATCCTGCATGCTCACAGAGTGGAGAATGACAGGCGAGTACACAGCAGGAGGAGGGCATGTTATGCTGATTGCAATTTTCGCCCCACAAATTTTTTTTTTTCTTGCTGGAGAAGATAAAGCCAAGGAAGAGAAAATGATAAATAAAAGATGCAATCTACTCCAGGGGACAGGCAGCCACTGGAGGATGAGGGCTTAAAAGCAGGGCAGCATGGGAGGGGGGCTGTCAACCACATCACACACCACATGTATTGGCCCATCAAACACATACAGTGGGTCTGGCTCAAAAAAAAAAAGGGGTGGCTGTGAGGGTGTGCACACAAGCCCGTGTGTGTTGTCAGTGGGATGGGATTCGGAGTTGATGATGAAAGACAGTGGAGCAATAGAATAGATGTGGAGGTTATTGTGTATGGGGGGGAAAAAGCTAATATACTTGAATGGATCTGATGTCGCTGTATCCCTCTCCTTCCCCTCCCGTCTCCTCCTCCGCCTCCCTCTCTCCCAAGTGTGCAGCTATAAAACTCTCCATATTTACTCCCCTAAGGCCAACTACCAGCCCCCAGTCTCCTGTGATTATTTATCTTTTTCTCAAAGACATTAATCACACACTTTTTCTTTTTTTTTTTTTTTTTACTCCCTTCATCTCTTTCCATACATCAGTGCTATGGATGGAACGGTTGGGGGGGGGTGGCGTTTAAGGGGAAGAGCAATAGATCGGGTGATATCAAGAAAAAGAGGGGAAGCCTTGAGGGAAAATGTGGGTGGAAAATGCAAAAGAGGGAAGAGGCATTGAAATGGTGATTGCAAGAGAAGTGGGATGTATGAAAGTAAAGAATGAAGCACAGGAAAAGGGGAGAGAGTGAGATGGATGGGTTGTTCGCTCTCCCATGCGGGTTCATCTGTTCCAGTGCCAGCCTTCGAGATAAATATTCATATACGAATGCAAGTGTTATATCTCGCAGTCCACTGCTCCTTAGTTATAGCAGTGTTATACCAACCCGGCTCCAGCCCTCGTTGCCCTCGTTGCACTCTTTCCACCGTCTGATGAATTTGTCAGCCACTGATCAGTCAGGCAGTGGACCACATACCTGACCTCAGCCAGTATTAAAAAAAGCTTCTTTGTGTAATAATACATTAAAAACTGAAAATGATGAGATTAAATATGTATGTTGCTTTGTAGGCCGGTCCCCTAACGGTAGCTGTCTGTCAGAAAAAGGACACTGTCGTGAGCTGATCACAGCGATATCAATACATCTCGCCCGCTCCAGTATTCTTTAACTTGTCAATCAGGTCGAGTTGTGTGGCAGCCAAGCTTCATTTACAACTATAGGAAACTTCCAGGCCTGCCTGTTCTGATCACAGCATCTGTTCCACTGGTCCCCTTGTGTAATTTAGACTCAGCAGCTCATCACGCTGAAAGGAAGGCTAGCATTATAGTGCCCCGTCCTCTAATTATAGAATTCTAATCCTATGGCTCTAACATGGCACGACAAAGCATGTTTGCACTTCATTACCCTCCTTCCTGTTTTAGTCCTATAGTCTGGGTCAAGTTCATCCCCTCTTCTGTCATTTATTCAAAGCATGTACTGTCCCGCCCCTCCTCCCTTTGACACCTACTCCCCATATTTCTAACCCCCCCCGCCTCCTGCACGCACGGGCTACCTCCAAGGGCTTTGTGCAAAGAAGTGAAGTAAAAAAAAAACAACAACATAAGACCCACTGCCCCACACACACACACGCATACACACACATACACACACAAAACCACCTCACTATCCTGTTACCGTAAGCCCCATGTCCCTAAGGAGTGACATACTGATGCCTGGCATATGTCGCTCTCTGCAATGTCATTAGCATAGGCTACTTGCTGCTGCCTATTTATCCGGCTCCCCCTCTTGTTAGGCTAATTTTTCTCATGGAACTACATGTCATTTTATCATGCCGCTGCCCCAAATCAGAGTGATGAGGTGGACACTTTGAGGCTGCTTTAAATTCAACGAGAATGAAAGCAGATACGCGTATCCAGTGGACTATTCTGGTGTATTTTTCCATGGTGGTGTTGTTGGACTAGATAGCCTGTAATATTTTGCCTTTCCCCTGCCTAAAATATCACTGAATGTCCATAGCAGTCATGCCTGTTTGAGTGTGAATGTCATCCTCCTCTGCTCCACCTATTTCAGGGACAAATTGGTGTGTGTGTGTGTGTGTGTGTGTGTGTGTGTGTGTGTCTTCTGCTTCTGCATGCTCATAACTCAGGTTAATTTGTTCACGCTCTGGAGAATCTTAATTGGGTTTCTGCGTCATCTACTCTCTCTTACCCACTTTTTTATCTTGATGTCAAAGAAACTGGTTAATAGCAACCAGGCGCGTGGTTCCCTTCGTTTTCACCAGGTTCGTTGTTGTGACACAGATGGAGAAAATCACAACGCAGACTCTCCCAAATCCCACTTTTACTGTCTTAAAAGCAGACTTTGGATGTGTTATTGGAGAAGCAATGGCACCACACATCATTTCTTTTTACTTTGCGCCACATATGTGCTTAGAATTTAGGCAGAGCTGCGGCAGTGTCATTCTTAATTTGCAGAGATACAACACCAGCAGAATAAAGGAGCTGATACAACAAAGAGTGTTTGTGCGCACAGCAGGTTATTGTTTGTGTGACAAAGCAACAAGCCAAACGCCAGTGAGGAATCTTTTGCCACTCATAAAGTTGAAGCAACATTGATCTTGTTTGTGGTAAAGCACGCACGTACGTGCATTACTTTCCTCTGCACTTTTTCCAGTGAAAAAAAAAAAAAAAAATCACACGGTCTCACAAAGAGGTTTTCGAGGACCCGTATCGACATTTCAAGCATTTCGTCTGCAAAGGTGCAGAATTTAAGATGCGTAACGTAAATCTTGCATGAGCATGTCGCCTGGCGAGACGCTATCAGGCCGAGCTGGGTGTTTTTTGGTGGGTGAGGGCACGTTCCTTCACTTTGTGTGTGGGCTGTTTCTTTTCATGTGGGTGAATCTGGTTTTATTTTCCTGTTAGGTTGTAGAGACTTCCTTTATCTTTTTTACAATGTCCGTTGAGAATGAGCCCACATGCCTGCACCAGAAGACGGAGACAGAATGCCTGTGAACGCACCGGGAAAAGCTGTATGTTATATAAAGGGTTCACTTTTTGACTTCGGAGTTACACTATACAACTCAGATTTTTTTTAAACCCTCCACAATATTTTATATTTTTTGCAATGTGGTAAGAATATGTTCTTTCTCGGGGATTTAAATCTTCAAATCAGATGATCTGATGTCATCTGTCAACCAAGCTCCTAGGTGGGATTGTTGATGGCGCAATGAACCTGGATGTGATGCCTCGGGTCTACCCCCAGGCATGTGACTAACCTTGGGCTTGTATCGTCATGGAAACATGGCTGAGCCTACAGCTAGTGTAAACATCTGGCTGTCCGAGAGCGAGCGAGCGAGCGAGCGAGAGAGGGGCAGCGACTGCGTGCACGTGAAGAGATGTGGAGTCTTTGGAGGACGCGCCCTCTCTTTCTCTCTGCTTGTGTATATATGAGAGACTGGGAGAAGCGGATTCCAGGCCCTTGTCCCATTATGCTGGTTGAATGGAAAGAAGATAGGATACCTTACAGCTGTCATGTAATGGAAAAATGGCAGCGTAGTTTCTCCTTATGTGAGCGAGCGCCTGTGCATGCAGATGTGTTGGTGTAAATGTCACTCCAGATAAAGATTGTGTTTTGTGTATATGCTTCCATTTCCATTTTATTGCTTTTGTTTATTATTGCACAACGCCAGATAACACCTGGAGTTGCAGAGTACCTGAGAATTATTTGTTCATCTTCAGCTGAACTGAAACTTCTTTATGAAAAGCCAAAGCTGGATCGGTGTCACTGTAAATCTGAAACGGGTTTACGCGATAATTACTTTCATTCTGCTCATAAACAGTTTTACCTCCAGCTCGTTTTCCACCTTGAGTTTGCTTACAGTCAGTCAGAGCCAGTTTCATTCTGGGTGGCCCCATCTCAAGGAAAGACCTCATAAATTCTGATAATGCCATGTTGCACCAATGCAGTGATAAAGGACCACTGGCATTTCTGCCTACTGTGTCAACAATTTTCGACTCAGAATTTTCCAGAAGAACTCAGTGCTCGTCACAGTCTCACCTTTAAACAATCCCAACGCCCTGCAGAGATGATTCCCATCCACAACTATGTCTTTCACACTCAGGCCATGCCTTCTTCTACATGTCTAATACCTAAATATGTGCATGCTGCATTTACAGTTCCTTCTCCTGAAAGAGGACGGCACCGTCCCCTATCCCAGGCCGAGCTGTTTCCTCTGCTCCTCTTTAGCTTTGTGTCTGCCACACCACCGGACCATATGCCCAACGACTTTCCTTCAAAATTACCCTGCGCACCAACACTGGCACGTTCACAGAGTAGCTCAGTGTACAATATCAGCATGCTTTTGGCCCTTGTTAAAATAAACCAGCTAAAGTAATAAAGTTCCAGTGTGAGCTCTGTAACGTCTACCCCGGTCCCGGTTCCAGCTTGACTTGTCTCCTGTCCCAGACTGTGGCTGCCGGGTGTGCGTCAGCGCAGCTCCTCGGCTGGCTGACTCTGTCTAGGAATCCAGTCCTCCCTCCACAGAGCTGCTGCCCCGTTTGCCTCTCAGTGCAGGGAATGAAGCTCAGGGAACAGGCGATAGAAAGGCTACTAAATCCACAATGACAAGGACCTATTAAAAGACGTTTTTTCTATTTCATTTAATGACTTTTATTACCAGCCGCCTTTCTCTCTTCGATTTGGCAATAATAACAACAGGGGAATGCAGCACTCAGCGTTCTCCTATCTGATTCTCCCTTTTGCTTTTTTTTTTTTCTATTTAATGAATTCCTCTTTGCACCAATGGGCTGCTGAAATAAGCACAAGCAGTCCAAGACTCTGCTTACTGCAGTGGAGAGTTCACTGTATGTATATGGTGTGTGTGTGTGTGTGTGTGTGTGTGTGTGTGTGTGTGTGTGTGTGTGTGTGTGTGTGTGTGTGTGTGTGTGTGTGTGTGTGTGTGTGTGTGTGTGTGTGTGTGTGTGTGTGTGTGTGTGTGTGTGTGTGTGTGTGTGTGTGTGTGTGTGTGTGCGTGTGCATGCGTGTGTGTGTGTTGTTGGGTATTTATTACTGTTATGGGGGCCTAAATCCGATAGTATACTTACATTATAAAAAGTTATTTTCTTTCCAGGGACAAAAGGCATGTTCCCTACATAAAGAATTGTTATATTTTCCGATGGACATATTTTTTGGCACGAAGCTAAAGCTATGGTTAGCTTAAGGTTAGAGTAAGTGTATGGGTTAGGCAAAAACTTCTCAGTATTGAAGTGAGACTGCCAGAAATAATTGTCAGTCAACACAATATCCCCAGAAGGTAATAACTACATGCATGTTTGTGTGCACACAGTATGGGTATGCATGGCGAAGGCTACATGCATGTTGCCACAGAACAGAGCATTTCTTTGCAGGTTAGATAACACCTGTTTTTTTTTTTTTCTGTTTTTTTTTTTTTTTTCCTAGAAGCCTTCCAGCCTTCAGATCACCCCAGAGCAAAATACAATGTATGGGTGTGTGTCTGTATGCTTTCCACAATATGTGTTCTTACAATCACAGTACACTTTGCTTTGGCAGGAGAAAGTTACCTTATTGAACTAACTTCCGGGAGCTCTCTGATCAGTTTTCATCCGTGATGCTAATATGAGTGATTGCTTGGTGGATTTATCTTGCTAAGCTGCTTTTAAGACAAACATATGCTTCTCCTAACACTTACACCAAGCTGATTTGCAATAAGGCTTGAGTCTTTGTTGAGTCTTTCAGTGTGTGTGTGTGTGTGTGTGTGTGTGTGTGTTTTAATGGCTCAGTGAGTGTGTTTATAGCTCTGTGTGCCAGGCTGAATAAAGGTGAGGCGTGTTAATGATAAAGAGGGTGGATGACATTCCCGTCTGTCATCATTCCCACCCTATCTCATTTCCACTCTTACACACACACACACACACACACACATTCAAGATGCACAATTCTCCTCTCAGTGCTTCGGCGTCAGTGACTCGGCGCCTTAGAATAAACAACAGCAGAGGATGAGGGCTTACCTGCCACTGACCCTGAATGCAAACACACACGCACGGATAGACAGAGGTGTTCGGTCATTGACTGGTCCCTCCCCCATCATTGAACTGGCCTAATGTTGACCTCTTCACTTGACCCCCAGGGATTTACTAAAGTCAAAGGTCAATCTTCTCAGACTGTCCCTCCAGTGGCTGATTGCTCGGCTTGAAAGACAGGCTCACATTATTGTTTTCCAATAAACAGGACCTGACTAAAGTAAACGATTGCCTGCTTGATTGAGTGTGTGCATTTGCCTTTTGAACATACCAAATAAACAATTTCTCACCTGAAAGACCAGCTCAAGCAGAGCCAAAGTATATACATAGTTCCAGTGTTCTTCAGTGGAACATTCAGGAACCTGAACCAGATCGAAGTGGGTGGATGGCGGCCCAGTGTTCTTTTCTTGCCTGGCAAGGCTCAAGTGCCTTGTGAACTATGTAAAGGAGGAGGCCCTGAGAGAGAAAGGTGCCTCTGGCTGAGCCTGGTCCAGCAATATCGTGGCTGTGTGGCATGTGAGACATGCATTCATGGCTCTGTCGCAGAGCCGGGCTGAATAGAGCCAGAAAGGCTCTCCAGGCATGAGAAAGACAGACAGACAAAGAAGGAGAATGAGTGAAATTCAAAGGGAAGGTGGAGGAGGCCTTTCACTTCGCTATGGAATTTAGTTTGCCTTTCTGAAGACTTTTGTCTTGAGCAGTTCTTTCTTTTCTTTTCTGTTCTCTCTTTTTTTTTCTTGTTCATTTCCTTTCTTGGTTTTTTTATTTTTTCTTATTTGTATTGTTCCTGACCATCATCTTCTTGTAATCGTATTTCTTGGTCATCTGTATATAATCTAATCTCTCTCTATACGTGTACCCATCCTCATCTTTCGTGCATTCCCTCCGCGTGTTTTCACACTCTGAGTTTCTATTTCTCCCCTGCTCGGTTTTCCGGTATCATTTCCCAAGCAATTGAAGCTCATATTGTATTTATACTGCCCCTATCTGGATACAGCATGTTTCCATAGTGCTTCCTGTGTTCTCAAATCCCAGAAGAAGGTTAGCCGGCTAGCTAAGTCGTGCTGTCAGGGCTTGCTGTCTGCAGCAGACCTCGGGGGCTGCCGCCGTTTCTGCATATGGAAGCATTCCTCTCACCATCATCAGGTGTTACTTAGGAAATGAGACTTCTTGCTAAGGTTTCCTTCCCTGACCTTTATAAAAATAAAATTTCTTTAGTATCACTAATATCAAATATCACTCAATTTTTATTTTATTTTTTTAATTCTTTTTTTGGAAGAGGCCTGCCTGAAGAAATTTCTTCAGCAGTCGGGCCAATTCTAACAGTTTTCTTCATGCTGACATGGTTTTCTTCTGAATTTTGATTCATGACCTTGGTGGAAGGTCAAGGTCAATGTGACCTCACCTTTGATCAACATGTTTAAATACAGAGAAGAATCTACATTCAAGAACGTTTTTAATTACTTTTTTTTTTTTTTTTGCTGCACCAATTGCTTGCTGTTGGATGCACAAGGCCAAATTTTAAGTTCTTGGTTTGGCATGCTCTACTTCTCAATTATTTTTAGGTTTTCATCTTGTATCTTTTAGATTTTTCCACATAATGAGATTTGAACTACACCTCAGTGTATCAAACTACGAGAGTGTTAATCCGTGATGCACAGGTAAAGTCACAGAATGGCGTATTACTGTGCTTTGGGTTGATTCTTGTTATTAATCTCAGTTTTGTACTTTACTATAGACTCTGAGCTTTAGCTGAAGAAGGCAGCACCCATTTTTTATCATTAGTCGGTATAGTGGAAAATTAGCGACATAAATCACTGCCATGGTCTGCTGGTTGAACAGTGCAGGACTTCGGCGTGGGTGCAGTACCGACCGAGCAGCGCTGTTACTCAGTGAAGTCGGGGATGGCCGTTTGCCCCCCTGTGTCACTGCCATCTTTGTCAGTCTGCATCCTTCCTCAAACCCTACTCTCTGTCGTCCTTTGTGTCTGGCTAGCTGTTAGCCTGCTAGCTGTCCCTCCTGGGTGGCTAGATCACCTCACCCCTTACCCCCCTCACAGCCAGTGACAGCCCAGCCCAGGGAGACATGGGTAATGGTCCTCTCTGATGTACACCCTGACTCAATTGAATGGGATGGCAGACACACGCCTAAAATAACAAAAGGAGGGGAGAGAAAGAGAGGGGATGGAGTGGGAGAAGGGGAGGGAAGGAGCGAAGCGATCGATAAAGCAGGGACACATTGCCTAATAAAGATTTATTCCTTTCCCCCCCTCGCCATCCGCCTTGGCAGGGCAGAGAGGGAGGGAGGAGAGAATGTGATTAGTGGACATCTTCTCCCAGGGTGCCTCTGATAGCATGTGTGTACGCGTGCATGGCAGTCTGTTTGTCTCAATGTGCTGTGTGTATTTTTTTGCATCTCTTGTGTGTTTATCGCATGTGTCTGCCTCTCTTCCCCAAGAGCAAAAACGGGGTTAAAAACAGTCTCGGTCGTTTGTTCTGCCAGCAGTGGCACTAGCAGCTGCAGCTGTGTCCCTGCCTCTCTCTCTTCCTGTCAGCTAATATTTAGTTAATCTTTGGTCTGGGACCTACGGGACTGGCCAGAGCTCCTGGTGCCCCATCCATCTCGCACTGATCTATATTCCATGCTGGATCCCTGTGCCATTAACCACTACCAAGGGGAGGAGAGAAGGGGTTGGAGAGGCACAGAGGTAGAACGAAGAAGAAAGGGCAGATGGGTGGAGGTAGAGCTGGAGAGAGACAAGAGAGTGATGGAGAGGAGGCAATAGATGGAGGAGGAGAAGGAGGGGGGGGAGCTGTCTTCCATTTCAACAGTAAATGAGAGGAAAAGGGAGGCAAAGAGGAGGGTTGGTTATTCTAACCACAGCAGAGACGTCTTCCCCTTATTTCCAGGAAAAGTCTTGTAGTCTTCCAAGTGCACAAAGATATATTTGTGTAGCTTTGTTTATTGGTGCTATTCATTCATTTTATCCCACCTGTTCCTAAAATCCTTTAGGAGGCGAATCTTGATATAGTCTTTCACACAAAAAAGCAGCGATGACACAGAGAAAGTAGCCAAACAGGGATAGATCAAGAGGGGGAAAGGTGTTTCAGGTGAAAGGGGAGGAGTGAAAGAGGAGGCAGAGGTGTGGGAGTGAGTGGGCCACTTCATTGATATGCATTGTGTAGTTATGAGGGGTCCACCTGCTGAAGGCTTCAAGTGCTGAGTCACTCACTAACACACAGACTAAATGCTTTTATCCCAGACGCCTGGTCCATCTGAATGCAATATAATAGGCCGCAAAGTGCTTTGCTCGCAGCGACTGCTTGCCCCATGGCAAACCCTCACCCCTTCACTCTCGCTGCCCTACGCCAAATCTCATTTTTCCGCCTTTATAGAAAAAAAAGGTGTGCGTGCTCTCCTGTAATTGCGTTGTTTTTCTGTCCTTCTTTCGATGTTCTTTGTGCTCTCCATCTTTCTTCTATTGTTATTTGTGCTGCATTGTATCTCAGGTGGACACAGAGAGCTCTCCCTTCTCACTGCAGCCCTTCCCTGTGCACTCTTTTGCGTATCTTCCCCCCCTCTCCGGTAACGTGCGATCCCTCTGCTGCTCTGTGTGTTTGTGTGTGGGGCACCTGTTTGGGATCTCAGTGTGTATTTAGGGTCACGGCTGCAGGTCGTGCATAATGAATAACAGGGTTGTTTGTGAAGCACAACTGGCTGAGTGGGACGATAGCTCACCAGCGAAAAGACGGACGGACGGAAGGCTGGATGGAGAGAGAGGGAGGGAGATGAGGAGGGAGAGAAATGAGGGAGCAGGAGGACCAGTAAGGGAGAAAGGGAAGAGTGGTTGCAAAGCCAGTGAGCCTTAACCACCTTCTGTCAGTCTGTCTGCTCTCAGTGCTGTTTTCTCTCTCATAGGGATCTAATGGCTTTTCCACTGTCCTCTTTCCAAACCTCCACCACCACCCTCTCCCTTTCTCTCCTCTCTAGCCTCTTCATTCTCGGTCGCTGTGCTATTTTTTCCCCTTGTCTTATTCTTCTCCATCTCCTCTCACTTTCCGCTTCCCAGTCAAATTCTCCCATGAAGTCTCCCCGGCTTGCCTTCCCTCGCTACCTCCCCTCCCGTTTCCTCTCTTCCTACGTCCTCCCACTGCTGGCCAGGGGAACAGCTGACTAAATCGAAAGCTGGGGCCCCTGGCTCTGGCCCTGGCCCCAGCCTCAGCTCTGCCCCAGCCTCCTCCTATTCTCAGCCCCCTCTCCCTCCCTCCTCTGGCCTCCAGCCCTGGCTCCTCTCTCAGCAGCCCCAGCTCAGCCCTGGCCCTGCCTCTGAACCTCGGCTCCAGCTCTGCCTCACTCTCAGCGGTTCCCTCCAACCATCCCCCTCCATCCCACTTCGGAGCTGAAAAGCCCCAAAACCGTTCTCTTTCTCCCTCTCTCTCCCTTCCTTTCTCTTTCTCTCTGTTTTGCCCATAAGCCTTCCCTTCCCTCTCTTTCTTTTTAGCTGGTTTTTTTTTCACTCTGCGGTACTTGCTAATTCATTTGCTCCCCCATCCTCCCTGCTCTGACAGGCTGTAGCTGGGCCCCTGATACTGTCCCAGCATATCTGCACTAAGGCCTCATCCAGGTTGGCTCCAGTTCAGTTCTCTGGCTCCCATACCTTGTCTCTGTAGCCAGGCATCTTTCTCTCCCTGGCTAGTACCGTTAGTCACTGTAACTCATTGCAGCTCGCAACACTCCAAGCCACGCTCAGCTTGTACATTTGGTTGTTTCTGGCTCAACACTTCCCACAAAGCTCTCTGACTCCTTGCGCGTCTCTTTGTCTCCCCGGCTCTCATTTCTGTGCGTCTCTTTAACTTGTGTAGACAGACTCGGCCCCAGCGCTCGCCGCACAAAAGCGTGCATCGCAAGAGAGTGTGAAGCATATGACACATGATTGGCAGCAGGGGGAGGATGGGGGAAAGCAGCGAAAGGGGAAGGGGGCCTTGTCACATCTCCAGGCAAGCCGGGGGCTCAAGTTTGATCGCTGCCCAGGGAGAGCCGCCTTTGTCCCCCTCCTCGACACCCTCCCACTCACCAAGCGCCGCTGCTGTCAGAGCAAGGGTGCAGCCTTGTGTGATTAGGTGCAGACCCAGGTTCCACCATCACTCATCACAACAGACGTAGCCCACAGAAGACACATGTCAGTGCTCTTCCTACTTTCTGACACCCAACTGCTCTGAAATGAGTGACTGAGGGCTGACAGACTACAGCTGAGAGTGCACCCCGCAGCTACAGCGGGATGCACTTTCTCTTTGACCGTACGAGTGGGCCAATGAAGCCCAAGCAGAAAGAAACCGTCAGCTGGTACTAGGTGAACCATCATCAGAAACTTCCAGCAGAAGTTGCAACTCCTCCCAGATTAATATTCAGCCCATTCCTGCCTGTCTAATACCCAATACAGCCTTTTTGTTCCAGGCCTCCTGCCTTTGTTGTCATATTTTTCTTGTTATGTTTTGGTGTTGTGTGTATGTGTGGATAGGAAATTTTAAGATTGGGGGGTGTACAAGCAGCAGAACTTTCCTTTGGATTCACGTTTTCTCTTGTTGACTGACAGATGCGGGACAATGAAAGCAAACCACAATGTGCCGTCGACTTGAAAAGGTTCCTGTGTTCTGCCACTTATTGGCAACAGTGCTCGACAACCCCAATCTACCAATGTGGATTTGTCAAAATATTCAGGAAAGCTCGACGAAGCTACCATCCAAACAGCTAGAGGGGGCATTGTGTGGGAGGAGGGGTGCTAAATAATCAGACCTAAGCACTGTAACTGAATTGGACTGCTTTTCAAAAGCATTGTCAATCAAAACAGTCCTTTGTTGCTCACCGTTTCTGATACCAGCAATGTTCAAGTAGAAAAATATTTATGGCTTTAAAGTCAAAAAGAACTGTGAACCTGTTTTGGAGCAGCTTTGGTTCCTCACTCTTAAGCTTTATTAATTCATTAATTTATTTTTTGGGCTTTTATTTTTTTGGTGTAGTTTTGTATGGGCCAGAGCAGCAGTAATTAACTAAGTGTTAAAGCTAACATGAAGTAAGCCGCTTGGTTCTGCTCTCCTAACTTTATAGGCGCTCTCCCCCTCTCTCTGTCTCCCCCTTTTCATTCTGTCTCTTGTTCAGGATGGCACCCATTGACTGCCACTGACCTAATTTGGGCAAATTTCACTGACCTACTTCATGGGTGAATGCTGACTTGCCCACGGGAGGGAATTCTCTCACACAGTCATGCACACATATTCCCTTCCATCCTCGTGATTAATAAGCACACCCTCAAACTCCTGAACAGTTATTGTGGTACAGTTCAGGGGAAGTACCCCCCCTCAGTTATGGCCTGTACCCCCCTCCACCCCCTACCCTTGATACCCAATCACACCTGACTGTCCTCGCCTCTTCCAACAATCTGGCTTCCCAAATTATCCTGATGAGCATCCAAGTATGAGCGCGTAGTAAAATATAAACAAAGCAGTTGGCCCCTGTATCGTGTGGTCTCAGAGGTGACATAGTCCTTCACTTCACAAGTCTCAGAAGAGACATAATCAACCTAATTGCATAAGGCTATGATTATTCTCCTGTCATTCATGAAGATGCTTATTTGGGCAAATTTGATCAAACAATGCGGAGTTGCTACAGACAATCACAATAATTTCATTACAAAGTAAGAAGTATAAAGACTACTGTCTGTGGAGCAATTGTGATCCCATAGGAGGATTGCTTTTATAACCTACTTAAAATTAATTCAAGCATCAATGCATTCCTCCAGCAGATTAATTCCCAGTTGCCTGGACACACACAGTCCTCTGGAGGGTTTTAGAAAAAGGTGCTGTCACAGTTGGATTAGTTTTTCACTTTTTTATGTGAGGATGATTAGGAATAAACTTTCTCTGCCCACAGCCTCCCACAAGGACGTGGCAGTTGTCGGAAAGTCTAACCTGAATCTGTGTTTTGGTCATGCTCATGTATTATTCTCTGCAAGCTTTGGACCAGTGTGTGTGTTTGACAAAGAATGAGAGAGGTGTTTGTATTTTTGTTTCTGTGTGTGTGTGCAGACCCACTTCCCTGCTTTCCTCACTGTTTGCCCACATGTATTATGCCCCCCACAAAAACAACCCCTGAATGCAAACACACACGCGTACATACAGTCTCATGCCGGGCAGGCCGTGTGTTGTCATGGCAACACATACAGATGTCAACAAAAGAGGCTCCAGGGTGAATATTGTCTCCCTCTTGTCCAGCGGGGTGCAATTTATCTCAATGTATCCATGAAAGGCAGCTATTTACATGAAACGAGAGCTGTTTCTGGGAAATAGGGGTCTCTCTGAAGGTTTTGATGTCAGCTGCCTGCTTTTAGCCGGAGAGTGGAAACCTTAACCATCCAGAGAGGGCAAGGAAGGGAGAAGAGTGATCTGTAAACCTACCAAGAGAGCACACTTGTCTCATGTGGTTGCAGCTCTTCACCCTGAAAGTCTCTCGTTGTTCCCTCTCAACACACTCGGAGAGGGCCGAGCATAGCGTGTGATTTCAGATGCTCGCAGTTTGCACAGGGTAAATCTAACCCCCTTGCTTTATAGCTTATCCTTAAGAGAGTGGTGCTAACATCAACGTCAATATTTACAGGAATAGCCCGCAGGCAAGCAAATCGACCACCTCGATTCAGTAGAGACATATTCAACCTTTGTCCTGCTCCCCCTCTTCAGTCCATGCTCTCTTTCTCTCTCTCTCTCTCTCGCTCGTTTTCATCCTGGTTATTCCCGTTCGGTGCAGCAGCCTGCCGATCACGGTGCCAGGTGGCTGCAATATTTGTCTTTGGGTTGCCTTTGTCTTGTATTCGTGTGTGTGTTTCGTTTGTGTGTGTGTGTGTGTTTATACACAAGGTGCTCCTCGTGTACGTGCACGTAGCGTCTTTGACAAGGCCACCATTCTGACACGAGCTCAGTGGCTGCTCCAGAGATGCTGCATGACGCGTGTCAAGTGATATTAAATGTGAGAGAGCCTCCTCCCATATTCACCCCACCCAGCCTACTCCCCACTCTGCTTGTCCTACCATCGTGGACCGTGTCCGCTGTGGTTAGTTTGAGCTATGACACTTTTCACAGTTTTTTTTTTTTTTTTGGTGTGTGTGTGTGCGTGTGGAGGGGGAGAAAGCACTGCATCTGATGCACTGATGTACGAGGCCTCTCGTCTCTGTGGGTGAATTGGACACTTTGGCCTACATACGTTCTCAGAAGGTCAATGAATAGATTCTTTGTGCATCTACTATACCTGTCCCACATTACATACGCTTTTCTCTTTGTAGATTTATAATGCGAACAAATCAGCGTAAAAGTCATTAATTATATCCGCTTCATTGGTATGACTGATAATTGCCTGCTAATTGGTAAATGATGGGTGTGGACTTCAGTGATTGCAGCCCTGTTCTCTTTCTCTTCAGAGGGTCACATTGCTGAAAATCCAGGTCACTCAAAGGCAGGTTACACACCAGTTTAGGGGTGTGTGTGTGTGTCTGTGTGCCCCAGTCCTTGTCAGGTAATGTTTTCAAAGATGCGGGCCAGTGGGCTTGGAGCAATAACGGGAAAGCCTGAGCTGGTTCAGGGGGATGTTGGTAGGGAACGTTGGGCAGGGACGGCCCGATGCCAGACTGTAGCGTGCGCAGGGAAACGCAGAGCAGCGAGTGTGACCTCAGTGACTCCAGGAAGGAAGGGGTTAAACACAAGCCAGCACGGCTGCAAGGGCTGCGTTACGCAAACTGGCGGCTGGCTGGAGCTGAAAGGGGAAGTGCTGAGCTCAGAGGAACACTGGCTCAGAGCCATCGCTCCCTCCTCCCTCCTGAAACTTCCCCCCTCGGTTCGCTCCCCCCCTCCCTCCCTCCTCCCCCGTCCTCCCCTCCTCCCCGCTACAGCTGAGCGCTCCCCATGCTTCCCACCGCCAGGCGTGGTGATGTGTGTTTGTGTGTCTGTGTGCCTGTGCTGGAATGCAGCTTCCCCCTCGGCTGGGGCCTGTGTGAGTGAGCGAGTGTGTGTATGTGTGTGGGTGTGCACGTTTGTGTGTGTCTGTCTGGAATGATGCCTCCCCTTGTCTAGTGTGTGACGTCAGTACACACAACGGGTCAGCTTAGGGCTAGGCAGCAGAGTGTGTGTGTATGTGTGTGTTTGTGTGTGTGTGTGCGTGTGCGTGTGTGTGTGTGTGTGTGTGTCATAGAAGGGGAAAACAGGAGGAGTCAGTTATTGGAGAGAGAAAAAGGAAAGAGGAGGGGCTGTTGGTGAGCAGAAGGAGGTTGACTGCAGGGAGTCACTGAAGCCAGAATGCGTGCATGCATGAAGGCATCATGAGTGTGTGTCAAAGGGTGGGGTTTGGAGTGTGTGTGTGTGTGTGTCTGTGTGTGTGTGTGTGTGTGTGTGTGTGTGTGTGTGTGTGTGTGTGTGTGTGTCTGTGTGTGTGTGTGTGTGTGTGTGTGTGCTGGAGTGTGTCGGGTGACTTTCCAAACGAAATGGGAAGGGTAAAGAGTGTAAGGTTATTTCCTGGCGTGGACAAGTGAACCTAAAAACGTACACATATTCGGACATGTGCGTCCACGGTCGGGCTGTAGCTTTCAGTCCGGCACTGTTAGCGCCCGGCTGTTTTCTTATGCAAATAATTTCCGTTCACTTTCAGCCGTGTTAGCGTTCACAGTGGCTTTTTGTCTGTGTGCTGTGCTTGCTTTACACAATCCTTTTGTTGTTTTTTTGGGGGGAGTTTTTTTCACCTTATTCTATCGTTTTTTGGGGGGGGGGGTTTTTATTGCATATTTAAGCTTTTGTGTCACGTCACATGTTTTGAATCAGCTTCATCAAAGTTAATTAATAGTCGAGATTTATGGGTCACAGTTCAAATTAAGCAAGAGAAATACATCTGTGATCAATTCCGGCAAGCATAACAAACGTCATCGTGGCACTTTTTCAATGTAAATTATGCATAAAATCCAACAAACACCCCCCGAAAAATAATAAAAACACATTTTTCAAGATTCTTTGATTTCTTGCACATTTTACAACCGAGAAGCCTCGTAAACCAGCTCAGACAGGCTTAGTCTGACTCGGACCAGCCTCCATGGCAGGCTTGACACCAGTGTATATAATGTCTCGACTGTATAGGTTTGTCATTAGAAAGACACTCAAGCACTGAAGTAGCAGACAATGGCTTTTCGATGGATCCCATTACCTCCATCTATAGCTTGCGTGGCTCTACTGGGACAGACCTCTGCTAATTACACACATTCATTTCCAGCCAGCTGTAATTTCATTCACACTAATGAACCTTGCACATAGATTGGGATAATGTATAGTTAATGTACAGAGGGGAGACAGAGTTAGCGGCTTGCTGGCTTCTCCGGTGACAGAAATTTGTTGAATGGCAACTAAATGGGGAGTTCACGGAATACCACATTGGTGCCATTGTAAAATTACAACCAATAAAGTCACTTTAGGAATGTAAATACTTAAATAGAGCAAATGTAGCTTGGTTTGTTTGAAATTTTGCAAAAGCAACCCTCACGTTTTCAGTTTTTCCATTGGAAACCATCTTTCTGAATCGTTGCACTGACATTTATTTTAAGTTAATTGTGAGCAGTTCTGTAAGTACTCAAAGCCACGGCCAGTAGCCTGTTTGACAGGACTTAGTATTGATGCTGAAAACAGGTGGAAACTCCAAGCCTGGCTCCGTTGACAAGTAAGAAAATACACCTACCAGCTGGGAGTCAAGGAATTACTGTTTGCAGGCAAGAAGTATTCTGGCATCTCCCTCGCTAATACCACAACTTTGTCCCAGTCACCAATTTTCCATTGTTTTAGAAATGAACTATTACTTATATTAGTGTCTTAGCTACACAAATTCCTGAAAGAAACACCAGAGATTTGGATGCGCTTTATTATGCATTGTTAGCTTTTATATCCAGAAGACTGCTAATTCCTTGCTATCGGGCCTGTGCATCCTTCCTGTCGTGTCTCCATTCAACAGGGACTTCACTTTCTTACCATACAGGCTGTCTTTTCGACTGTCAACCTTGGGATCAGTCAGCAGAGCACTAAGACCGACTCTGTCTGACAGTCCCAATCCAGCAAAATTAGAATCCATTCTGAAAGTGATAGTTAGAAAATTGCAAGTCATTCCTGATGTGCCGCGTGGCAACTAAGTGGCAGAAGCCCAGTAGTCGACTGTCATTTTAACCGCCAGCTGGTGACAACTCAAATAACCCACACAGTCGTCATGTGCACAAACGCACGGAGACACACGCGCACATACATACAGAAATTCCTTTCCTATCAACTCTATGATTAGGATTCAGATTTTGCTGTCAGAATCTCTCGTAGAAGTAAAGGCATTGAAATTCATAGACTATCTCAAAATATTAATTTATGCTCATTTGCAGAAGGGTGTGTGTACACTGCTGCGCACACCCGAGGAGGAAAAAGACTTTCTGGGTCCACCAGCAAGTTTTCGGCATAAATACAGAGGCCCCTGGAGCTCGGCTGTGTTATTCCAGCCTGTCCCACACCTAGGACACACACACGCACACACACGCCTGGAGCAAGGTCTCCTGCAGAATAGCACTGATCTCTGTTTATCGTCTCTGTATGGGTTCTTCCTTATAGGACCACACACACTTGCACACTCATTGTTGCTCACACGGGCTGGCCCGCTACGATGCTGAAAGGCCTTCTATTTGTCTTTGTAGCCTTATTAATTGGGCCAGTTCAAGGAGCCGCCATGTAGGAAGTGCTTCTATAGCTGTGGGTGGGATGGCAAGATGGGGGGTTGCCCAAAAGTTCTCGACCCTTTCTCGACCCACACCACGGCCTTGCTTTTCTTCGGTTGTGGTTCAGATCTCCTTTCACTCAGGCGTCCCTGTTCAATCCAACCAAACAGATTGGATTGCAGTCCAATAGCATTTTCTCTGGGAGGCTTTAGCTGGCTATCTTTGGTCAACACCGAGCAGGATTCCATGTTAAAGCTCAAGCTGTTGCAGGTGGTCTCCTCCGGATCAGAGGAGCTCGAGCAGGGCAGAGTGGGATTTAGGTGTTGCTCTCAGTCTGTCTGCAGCTCATGAGGTAATTTGATTAATGTCCAAGGCTGAAGTGAAACGGTACAGGCAAACAGGGCTTAAATATCTATTTGCTTTTTCAACTTGTCCCTCTTTGCTTTTGTTGACTTGCTTTCAGACCAGCACATTTGTTTCATCTTGTTTCCTTCACTGAAATCCATCATGTATTCAGAATCTATCACAGGCACACAGAAGGAAACTCACAAACACAGCAGATGAGTGCCGTCTAAACTGCAGGGTGCCATATTAGATTTAGGTGACAGTCACTCATGAACCAATTCAGCCAATAAACTTAATGACCTTCCCACCGCTGGGTCTGAATTTTCTCTGTTGACTTGGAATCTTAATTTGATTGCGAAAATATATGTATGCCGCTCAATCTAATTTAGTTCAGGGATTTCGATACACTGGGCACTTTTGTGCTTAGGCAAGCAGACCTTTCAGGCCCCGGCCTCGATCCCTGCCGACTGCCTTCATGTGGGAATCTAAATCCTGTTTTATAGGAAACATATAAAGGCGTCATTCTTCCATCACAGCATATGCATGTTGGAGGAGTTGAAGTCTTAGTTCTGGACTTTCCCTGAAATCAGAGCAGTTAAAAAGACAGAAGTGGTCCCGAGTTGGTCAAGAGTGCAAGCTGGCTTATCGACACTCATACGATTCCCGAATGAAAAGATAGAGTGAAGGGCAGTTTGGGGGAATGCTTTGATGTAGGACCCCTGAAGAGTATGGGTGGTCCATAGCAGGTGGGATTTGAACATATAGATACATATGTGTGTGTGGCTGTGTGTATGTGTGTGTATACATATGCTCATTCTTGATCTTTCTTTTTTACACACTATTCTTGCTGCCTTGCATAGAGCTTTGGGCCAAGTGTGATTTCACCAGGGCGGTCAGAAGGGGTTTCTAGGGCAACCTCACAGAGGCCTTGTTCTAAAAATGGCCGCCATGGTTACTTTGAAAGCCAACCCTGGCCTCTTGAACATGCACAGAAAAGAGCCCTGAGCACCACTCGGGGAGGGGAGCTGGGTGGACTGGGTGAGGGGGAAACCAGGCTCTTTAATAGCTAGCACATGAGACATTGGAAGTTTCATGGGAGAGGTGTGCGTGTGTGCGTGTGTGCGTGTGTGTGTGTGTGTGTGTGTGTGTGTGTGTGTGTGTGTGTGTGTGAGAGAGTGTGTGTGTGTGTGTGTGTGTGTGTGTGTGTGTGTGTCTAAACAGTAATATCCCTGTACTCAGCGCTTGGCTAAATTAAAAGGGCATTTTTGGCGCGGGGGGCAGTTTTTGGTGCCCAGACGATTGGACGGGGAAAGGCGAAACTCATTACCTACCCATCTGTCAGAGAGTGAGAGAGAAAGAGCTGTGGGAATGTGGATGGAGGGAGGGACGGATAAAAAGGGCTTGGAAGGCGAGAGAGTGTCCATGAGAGTGAAGGGAATCACGACAGAAATTTTACGTTGGCCTTTTATCACTGTTGAGTTTTTCATACTCCATGTGTTTGGATTTTTCCTTTTTTCTTTACTTTTTTGTGTTTTACAATAGTATCACCATGAATTTTCCCAATGGAAAGCACTTGCAGAAGAACACTGAGCTGCGCCACCGTCTGATTGTGTGTGTACGTGTGTGCATGTGCCTGAAAGAGTTTGTGTTTGTATCAGAGGTCGGTTTTTCTTTGAGCTCCCTCTGCTTCACATGTTTTTGATGTTCTCTGTTTCTCTCAACTCTCCGGACTCCGGGGCCACCCTTGAAACACAAGCTCCTCTCTCACACGGCACACACAAACACAAACACGCATAAATGTATCGGCATGTATTAACAGCCTTTACTCATTTGTATGTCGTTACACAGCGAAATAAGCTAGCTTTCCATTCTACACGCAGCTGCACCATGTAAACCTTTTTTTTTTTTTTGTCTCCTCTGTGTCCCACAGCTGTGGACGTATGGGCTTTGATCACTGCAGATGCAAGTGGCTGCCATATTTGATCCACACCCCTCTTCTGTGGATATTGTTAACGAACACGCACTTCCTCTGCCAGCTGGCGTTCACAATGGAAACTCATATCTCCATGGCAATGTTTTGCAGTTCTGCGCTGTTAGATATTAGCAGCCAACACTTCTTAGCTCTGCGGATAATGTTGAGTGAAAGGGCACACATAACAAAGCATTGCCACTTCTACTTTTGTCGTTTTTCCATTTTCAGCATTCATGCTTGTAGAGATTTTCGAATTTTTGAGTGACAAAACGAAGCCAGGTTTTCCTCAAACTATAGTCTACTTTTTTTTGTTTGTTTATTTTCCACTATCTGCTTCAGGGGACAATGCAGGCTATCAGGTCTCAACAAACAACATGTTTTATTTTTGTATGCATCCTCAGGGTACATGCAACTCTGCAGACAAGGGTTGCGATCCTGTTTACTGCTCTCTGCTTTTTTTTTCTTGATGTTCATCTGCCTTCTTTACTGCACAAAGGAGCAAGAAAAGCGTCTTTGACCTGACCTCTGTTTAGCTAGCTTGTGCGAGCCCATTTCCATCTATATCCTATGAAATATTCAACTCCTGCCCCTCCCTTTTTTCACTTAATGCAGAGGCCCAGAAATCACTTTGATATATGCGTTAATACATGCTTGATATCACAGCGCTGTGTGCGCTCAGCCCTTTGATAAACATATTAAAGATATGTATGTCTTTGCCTGGTCCACATGAATTTCACAGATCTCTCCTGAGCACATAAATGCATTCATAAGCTACTCTCTGTCTCTCCTAACCACTCCCATTATTAATAAATGCATGATCTCATGCTGTGCCTGGGTGTACGAGCACACGTGTGTTTCTCTCATTATGCTTACGAGTGTGTGTTTTAAGCCACTGGAGGAGGACTCCACCTGGCTCATTCATATTCATTCCTGCATAATGACAGGCCACGCCTCCGGATGGTGCAGTCAGGACAAGATCAAACATTGTATTCAAACAAGAGAGTGTATAATTCAGTGCGGAACAGTTGTGCCCACTGCTCACTTCCTCCTTTCCCTCTCAGTTCCTCTTGCTGTGGATGAAGAGTTCTGTCAGGCTCATTTACTTTTGCCTGGACTGCAGCTGGTCTTGATCATATCTCACGATAAGAGAGCGTGGGGCCTTTTGGCAGGTGACTGCGGCCGACCGAGTTTGTTAAATTAACATAACTCTATCCTTAGAGGGATCATTCTTTTATGGATTTACTCAGTGGTGTCATTTATTAAAGGGCACATTCAATAAGTAACTACAGTGATTCTGCTTTAATAGTTCTACAGATAAAACTTATAATTGTTGCTTTTGTGCAGAGATTAAAAGTTTGGTAATCTGAGAAGTTAAATCTTGGAACTTTTTCTTTGTGTTTCAAAGTAAAGGAGGAAATTCTACACCTATTTTTTTACTGTAAAACTAGCATAAACCAATTCATACGAACTAAGTTTTCTTTTTCAGGCTTCCACCTCAGCGGCACAGTGACGGACCCTGCTACGCCCTCGTCCCCGGAGCTCGTGTGCAGCGTCAGCGTGAGCTTCGACCGCTGCAAGATCACGGCGGTAACGTGCACCTGCGGGAACAAAGACATCTTCTACTGCGCCCACGTCGTGGCGCTCTCCCTCTACAGAGTACGGAAGCCCGAGCAGGTCAAGCTGCACCTGCCCATCTCAGAAACCCTCTTCCAGATGAGCAGGGACCAGCTGCAGAAGTTTGTCCAGTATCTGATATCGGTGCACCACACAGAAGTGCTGCCCACCGCGCAGAAACTGGCCGACGAGATCCTGTCGCAGAACTCGGAGATCAACCAGGTCCACGGTGAGCGAGCGCGCGCGCGCGAGAGGTGGCTGAGGGTCACGTAAACTTCAAGCGTGTCTTTCCGCCTCTACATGCATACACATCGACTGTGTGATTAAGCTGAAGTGAGGCAGGATCAATGTTGCTCCTTAATGAGACCCAGACAGTAAAGGAGTAACTGCTTCTAATCAACACCATAGAGCAGTTATCTGCCTCTGAGAGGCAGGACGGGGTGGGGGCGTTGCAAGACACACTGATGAAAACTGTGCATCAGTCATTATTAATGCTGTGTGCTAGAAACAGAATGACATAGAACCGAAGCATCAGTCGAAATGAGATGAAGCGAGGTTTGAAAGGATGTGTGTTTGTGTTCCAGGTTTGTAACTCTAAAGTGATGTTTTGAAAACGGGAGGAAAAAAGAGGTCATGAAGAAGTATTCAAAATAACGCCGCACAGGAAACAGACCTGGAGGAAGGAAAGAAATGAGGAAACAGAGTCAGGGCTCAAAGAGAGGAGCCAGAGACTTTTGAAATGAAGAGCAATGTCGTACCTACGTATTCAATTTAAGAATAAAGTCCATTCAGGCTCACTTAGCATCTTTCTTGTCAGAACTAGTGTTCCTCAACAGTTTGCCCAATGCTTATTTTTCAAATCTGGTGTGTTAATGGATTTTGTTCACAAAGGCAAAGTTAATTTAATATTTGATCAAATTTATATTGTTGATAATAAAATTAGATCAAAAACAGAAAAAATAGCAAAGTAGTTAAGAGGAAACTAGATGAAATATTATATTATATTATATTATATTATATTATATTATATTATATTATATTATATTATATTATATTATATTATTCCAGCAATATTAACTATGCACTTGTAAATGAAGTAAATGTCAAAGATCTTTCTTTTCACCTTTTTAAAGTGTGTCGGGTGGTTTTATAAGGTGTGAATTTCATGCAGATTATGATTGTGAAGGCAATTATGCAAAACAATAATTTTAAATGCGTACCTACAACTTCTGTGCTTTCAATAAATGAAATACAAATCAGTTACCTTTTAATTTATCAGCCAGTGTAAACATCCATCCATCCATCCCATCTTCTAGAGCGTAGGGTTTAGCAGCTGCTGGAGCCAATCACAAAACAATCCCACCTACAGAAAATCTTTAGATGACAATCAACCTTTTGACTGTAGGAGCAAACATGATTATCTGGAGAAAACCCATCCATACACAGGGAGAACATGCAAACTCCTCAATGTAAGGAGAGGCCGTTAGTTACACCATCGTGTGGCCCCATTGTTTAAAAGAAACAGCAACAAAAAAACAGTAGCATAAATGAATGTATGTTTGCTATTTTTTCAGTATTTCTTCTTTTAATCATTATGTGATCAGAGTGGCATGATGTGCGTCTCACATGACTTCTTTTCTGACTGTGTGTGTGTGTGTGTGTGTGTGTGTGTGTGTGTGTGCAGGCGCCCCGGATCCCACAGCAGGAGCCAGTGTGGACGATGAGAACTGCTGGCACCTGGACGAGGAGCAGGTTCAGGAGCAAGTCAAGCTCTTTCTGTCCCAGGGAGGATACCACGGCTCGGGCAAGCAACTCAACCTGCTCTTCAGCAAGGTCAGGGCCCGGGAACATTCGCTCTCCCACATACAGAACATAGCTGCTCAGATGCAGCACATAATCGACCCCTGTTGGGCACGGTCCCACAAGCCCCCTCTGCCTGCATGCGCAGGTCCGCCTCTCTCCCTTTTGGGCATTTCTAAAGGGAGGATACACTCATGCACTTTCATTGTGTCCTCCTAATAAATATTTCCACCCTCTCTCCAGTGCACTTCTATTATCTTTTATTCCCTTAAGAAATGGGAACAAAAGATAATACTTAATGCACATACATTAAAGGGCGCGCTGTCTCTTAGCTGCAGCTAATTGCAGGAGGGGGAGCGACTGAGAGATAAAGAGAGGAGAAAAACGTATAGAAGGAGAGAAGGCCTGCTCTCTATGCTGCTGCGTCCCCATGATTAAACGACTCCATGCAAGATACGTGGTTCTTCTTGTTGCCGGGCATTACACTGACAGAGCCAGGCCGGCATTAATGTGACGGACGCTATGTAAAGACTGGAAGCCAAGGCCATTATCATCCAGGCTGCCCAGCTTTTAGAAAACTCCCTCGTCTTCATGCTCTTTGTTGAAGGTTATATTCCAGCAGCTCACACACATCCACTGAGAGTCACACGTTCACTTGTGTGTCATGTGCATACATGAATTTGTCCTTAAATCATATAAACACACTTACATTTACATTCATCTGTCTACTGTAAATAGAATGTTTCTTTGCTCTGGTAAGATTGAAAAAAATATAAGTAAAAAATCTTTTTTTTTAAAGCTGCAGATTGGTGCAAACTTGTGCTTGCCTGGATTTTATGTCCCCGTGTACTCAAGAGTTGTTGTTGTTTCCTAGAACAAAAAGATGCTGACCACTGTAGTCTACAGTAAACGAGTCCCTCCTGCCACGAGAAAAATCTTCCAGACAGAAAAAGTGAAGGAAAAAGGGAACAAACAAGAAACTGGCCAAACCGAAGGACAGAAAAATATTCAACTCCCTTGTTGCTGAATTGCAAAACTTATTAATAAAATCTATTTTTTAACACATAAGTTTAGATTCTTATTTTTTTCACATTTCATGAGTGAAACAGCTGTGTTTTCATTACAGAAGCTTCAGTAACCACTGTTTCACCTCAGCCTTCTCTATGAAAGCGGAAAGAATATTGTGACCTTTCTTGTTGAGCATTCAAACTTTAAGTGAAACCGCAAATCCATTTAAGGGGCACAAAAACTAGTTTGAATGGTTATTGATTTTTCGAGTCAAGTTTGAAGAAAAAAAGGCAAGTGCAGGCGTAGTATTTAAAATCCCAAAAACAACATTTTAGTTCACCATAGAAAGAACGTGGTTCCTTTCACACTGTTTCAGCCGTAATATATGGAGACAGAGGGAAGATGGTTTGTTATACATTTTCATTTGTATAGTTTATAGATATACAGATGCACTTAAGATGAATGTAACACCAACACATGGATTCACTCTGAGGTGTGTATTCAAACACTTCACACAAGCTGTGCGGAGGGTTTGTGTCTGCATAGATCATCTGCTGGTGTAAACTACATGTGTGTGTTTGTGTGTGTGACACCCTCCCCCCTCCCATCTCCTGCTCTTCTAGGTGAGGGAGATGTTGAAGATGCGTGACTCCAACGGAGCGAGAATGTTAACACTGATCACCGAGCAGTTCATGGCCGACCCTCGGCTGGCACTGTGGAGACAGCAGGGCACCACCATGACCGACAAGTACAGACAGCTCTGGGATGAGCTGGGTGAGGGGAAAACACACACACACACACACGCACACACTGTCCTATAAATGTCTACTTGTACAAAGGCACACATACACATGCACTTCTTCGGTTTTATACACGGGCACGGACAGATATAGCAAGGTGGGTGATGGAACCCAGACGCTGATACAAAGGCACACGCGCATATTTTTTTTTTGTTCTGTTTGTTTATTTGTCCTTTGTGTCCAAGAAAGCCCACACAGAGAAACACACACTCGCACTCGTCACTGACAAGCCGAGTCCCTCCCTCTCGCTGTGGCTGTAGGTTTGGCAGCTCGGCGTCTTTGCGAATTACGAGCCATCAAACACAGCTCCTCGGCTCCTCATCAAAACCTCCAATATATTAACCTCTGCTGTGTTTTCAAACATTCCTCATTATATATTTAGTTGACGTGACAGAGTGCCGCCACTTCGGTTTGATACGGCGCGGAGCTCTTTTTGACAGACGTACTGTACCTACAGCAAAACGCTTCCCCGTGAGCCACAAAACCAACAGGCCCATCAGCAGGACAGCAGCCGCGCTGTCTCCTGTCTGTTGTTTCCCTCTAATGCCTCGGCTGATGCCGCCGCCGCCGCCGCTGTTATTGTTGTTGATGATGTTCTTTTTCTCCCTTTGGTCTTGTTCTGCACTTTGTGAGGACAGCGCAGTGATCTCATCTGTTTCAATCCCACGTATTTTTGGAAGTGTGTGTACCATCTCTTTGAAGTCCACACTTCAAACCCTTCTTCCCAAGTCCTTATCACTACCCCTGATGTGTGGTGAATGCTGCCTCTCGGCGCCTCTCTCTTTCTCTGTCTCTCTCGCTCTCTCTCCCTCTCGCTCCCTCGCTCTATCTCTCCTTTTTTCCTCCTTTGTCTTTCTTCTCTTTGAGTCGCATCTACTCCTCTCCTCCAGACACAAAGCCACGCTTCACTCACTTGTCCTCACCCATGTCTCCTCGTTCAAATCATCTCAACTCCCATTTCATTTTCTATTCCCCTTTTTTTTTCTACTTTCTCTCTGTTCTGCACCTTTTGTGTGTGTGTGTTTTTTTCTCTTCAAATTCTGTCTCTGTCCTTGTCTTTGTCCTTTCTCCTAAACTCTCTCTGCCTCGACGCACATACACACACATTTATTCTTAACAATCATGCGCACACGCTGGAGTATACATATCTTAAGCAGTCTTGAGAGTAAAATCCCAGAATGTGCTTGTATCCCCAGAGACATAGCCACTTTTCATATTCTGTTTGTTCCAATTTACTCCAAAATGATGTGTGTGCAGTCAGCGTTGCCTCGGGACTAGTTAACTTCTCTGTTTTCTCCGAGTTTTGGATTTTAGTGCAAGATGGCGGCGGCACAGAAAATGCGCTCCAGAGGAACGAGAAACAATGTTGTGATGTTGCACATCTTTGAAAACTCGCCTCAAGCCTTCAGTCTTGCATGATAACTCCATTTAAGATATTTCAAATCTCAGAAGGCACCCGATCCCGTGTCGGGTGACTCATTGTTTACGTCACCGTCACAGATGGGGGAGTGGGATAGGTAACTGATGCCTGCGTGTGTGTGTGTGTGTGTGTGTGTGTGTGTCCGTCCAGGCGCCCTGTGGATGTGCATCGTACTGAACCCGCACTGCAAACCGGAGCAGAAGTCATCGTGGCTGCGCCAGTTGCGCAGATGGAACAGCGTGGACGTTTGCCCCTGGGAGGACGGTAACCACGGCAACGAGTTGCCCAACCTCACCCACTCACTGCCTCAGGGTGCCCATGGCAACCAAGGTCAGACATTGATGAGTTTTGTATGTCTGTCAATAACAATATTTGCTTTGTAATACTTTGCTTGCTCTATCAAAGCGATGGTTGAATTTTATAATTTAGATTTTTTTTTTTAAATCGACAGTGATGAATTTTGAGAAAAAAGTCAAAATATTTAGAAACAACTCCTGAAATCACCCAGTAATAACATTTGATAACATCTCCGTTTTAACCATCGCAAGCTAATTATTAGAATCCATTAGCAAAACAAAAGATCTGGTTTATGTCAAAATTGTAGAATTTGTGGAAACGGATAATCAACAATGCTTCTGGCCTACACGTCTTCATAAAAACCTAAATTGCAATATATTTCAGCCCCTTTTGCTTTGCTACATCTATTTGATGTGTGATATTTGGGGAAAAAACTGAAAAATGGTGACACTGTTCGTATATGTCAGGTTTCAGACATACTACTGCATTGTATTTCATTGTAATTCAATAAGTGTCCCGTTATTTCCTTCATAACGCGACTGCCTCATGCTGTATTCCAAGGGTTTAGTAGGGTTTACCCTTAAAATGCGTCTATTCTTTCAAAGCACCGCTGCATATTTTCTGTTCCAGAGTCCAGTCAGGCTGCCAGTCTTTGAGACGACTGTTAGATTTGTTTACAGAAGTTATGCTAATATCCTCAAATCAAATATGTTCACAGACTTTAGATTTTAGATTTTGGTTTTTCATACATGAGAAGCAAATTGAATAACTTTGAATGTGAGCCATTTCCTTCTTTTCTCTCATCGCATGAAGTCTGCTGAACATTAAATCCTTCTCTCCTCCTCCTCCTCCTCCTCCTCCTCCTCCTCCTTCAGAGATGCGTCCCCACAGGACTGTGTTCACTCGGGCTATCGAAGCCTGCGACCTGCACTGGCAGGACCGACACCTCCAGCACATTATCGCCAGTGACCTCTATGCCAACTACTGTTACCATGACAACCAGGAGGGTTCCCTCTTTGACTCACGCGGCTGGCCCTTATGGCATGGTGAGCCTTTGCGTGTGTGTGTGTGTGTAGGTGTGAGTGAGCACGTGTGTCAGATAAGTTATTTATACACAGTTATTGGGACTGAGGAATACTGAGGGTAAACCTCCGTCTCCTTCTCAGAACATGTCCCGACGGCCTGTGCGAGGGTGGACGCCCTGCGCTCGCACGGCTACCCCAGAGAAGCCCTCCGATTGGCCATCGCCGTGGTGAACACGTTACGGAGGCAGCAGCAGAGGCAACTGGAGCACTTTCGCCGGCACAAGAAAGGTATTATTGACGAATCGACCCGGCTGTGTTTGAGATTACAAGGTGAAATAGACAAAACGCAGAGAAATACAAGAACATGACAGGAGAAGGAGATTATCTAAACCAGGTAACATAAAACATTTAATGATTTTATAATAATACTGAGCAGGACTGGGGTCAAGTAATGGCTTGATCCTCCATAATTGTCCCCCTCCTGGGAAAATAAATCGTGCACTCATGTCATATAGGACCAAAACGGGCGGTTAGCATGAACAACTGACTCGTTTTTTTTAAAAAAAGCATCTCACTGTGTTTATATGCTTACGATATCATGAACATATTGCCAGTAATTATATGGCAAATGACTTTAGGGCTAGATAAGCAAAATCAAACACTTATTGGCTCGTTCTTGCCATGGGATAAATGAAGAGTTTTATCTTTGATATGTGTTTATTTGGTTTGTTCTTTATTACATAAATTGCAGAGCATTGATATCCAACCTCCAGGACTGGTTATTAAAGACAGTTATCACTAAAAATTGCTGTAAAGTTTTTTTCTAAGTTCTCTGCATTGAATTATTAAATTTTTAATGGCCAATAGCAAATGTTATGGCCCGCAGATGTTTAGGGGCTGATTAGGTATATAGGTGGTAACGCAGTCAAATAAAAGGCAATGGAAAAAAATGACAAAAAGCACAACAGGTATGTTTTCACTGACGTAAAATAATACACTGTAAAATGGAAAAGCAATTCAGTAAAATGGCTCCCCTGGATGGAGCAAACAACTGGAAACACACACACTTTCCACCGACGCAGCTGCAACACAGAGACAAATGCTGTGTGTGTGACCGCACCTCTTTGTGCTTTTCCTTCCTCAGAGCTGCTCCATAAAGGCCATACCTCCATCACTAACATGGAGGGCTGGGTGGGACACCCTCTGGACCCCATCGGCACCCTGTTCAGCACCCTGACAGAGTCGGGACGAGCGGGTGAGGAGGGCTCCAACACGTGCTTAGATCTCTCAGGTACTGCCTAAAAGTCGCTGATGTCCCAAATAACAGCAGGAGAAGAAAAAAAAAATCGCACATAAACTTAAATATAGCATTGAAACAATAAAATGTAAGCCAAGTCAAATCCAGAGAAAGCCATACTCTGCATTTAATGCATACTTTTTTAGCACCAGACTCTGCAGTGTGTAATTTGTATATGATATATATGACATGGGATGTTGCTGTATAATAACATACTGTGTACATAGCTACCATATACACGAATAGCCTTATATAAAATGATATGAAACATAATAAAGAAAGTTTTGTTTGTCTGGTTTAGTTGATATAAAATTGAATTAGACGTATCTTCTAATGTCACATTGTCACTTGTTATGGTAGGGTAATTCAAGCATCATATTAAGAAGAGAGATGAAGCAAATGTGATTACAATGAAGCTTTATAGGATATATAGATGCAAGGATGGAGTACCCTTAAATAGAAAGTATAGTTTGAGTGTAGCTTCACCTCAGGTCTCAGTCTTATCATGGCTATTCGTGTTTCTTTTTAAATTCTTCTCTCCTCCGCTGTGCGATTGCTCCGTCCCTCATTGCCTTCTCAGCTTACAGAAATAGCCGTCTCCGCCGAGGTAGAGCAGAGAACGGAGGAATGCCTCTGAGGTCCTGCTCTTTATTTTCGGTTGGTCACCGGCTTCAGACTCGTGTTGTGTGACTGACACACAGCGGTTTTTCATAAGAGACAGACTCATCTAATGGAATAAAACCTCAGAGGGTTACGTAACGCATTCACGACCACTTAATGCCACCCTATCCACGCCTCTGAATTCACTCCTCTTCCCTCCTCGCAGACTGCTCCAGCGTTGTGAGCAGGGCCGACCTCCAGCGAATGCCCGTGCAGCGACTGCTGGGAGACGGCGAGTCGTACGTGGCGCTGGCGGTGGAGACGGCTCTGATCGGCTTGGGCCAGCAGCGGGTGATGCCCGACGGGCTCTACGCTCAAGAGAAAGTGTGTCGCAACGAAGAGCAGCTGTTGGCAAAGCTGCAGGAAGTGGAACTGGATGACTCCTTGGTCAAAATCTTCCGTAAACAGGCCGTCTTTCTGCTGGAGGGTGAGGAGGCGGATTGTGTTTCAGACCTTTTTTTTTTTTCCCCTGTTTGTTTAAATTTGGGTGGCTGCGGCTCAGGTGGTACAGCGGGTTGGCTCCTCATGTCCACGTATTAAAGTGTCCTTGGGCACGACATGGAGCCATGTGCAGGAGCTCAGCAGCCCCTGTCTGAGAGTAAGGAGGCAATTGTGAAACCCTTTGTCCGTTAAAATGGAAGTGTGTTACACAAGTTCAATCTGTTTACCATTTTCCATTTATTTCACTACATTTCCCAGCAGTGTACACACACACACACACACCTAGACACACTTCCCTGCCTTTTCTCCACCTCCCACACACCAAGAGCCTACACATTCTTGCTAAAACAGGAAAAACACATTTGACTCGGTCTCACTATTTATTATCTTTTCATTTTGTGGTGCAAATAGAGGCTGAGCTGCCCTGGGCCAGACCAAAATGAGCTCTTTACACAGTAACACCAGGGGTATTGTATCGGCACACATATGCGTGCTCAGACAACAGTGTGTACATTTACAGGACCGGGGCTGGAGCAGAATGAGGGCCGGTTATGGGAAAGAGGGGGTTGGCGGTGGAGATGGGAGGGCCCGGCCCAGTCGACGCTCCGCTCCGGTCCCCACCCAAACCCCCAGCCCTGCCTCGTCCCCGCCGCGACCACCCACCTCTGGCTCCGCTGCTAATAGAGCAGCGGGCTCCGAGGGCCTCCGCGGGCCCCCGGAGGCTGCAGCCCTGCCACTGTGTGATGTGGTCTGTGGCTCTGGAGTCTGCTGGGGTTTTAAATATCCCACCAGAGAGGAGGGGAAGTGCAGGAAGAGTGGGGGGGAAGGGAAGGAAGTTGAGTGCGAGGCCAAGTCTGCGCACACGACCATATGGGTTTTGACGTCACAGGTTGCTTTAACGTTGGCCACTTCCTGCATTGAAAGGAAACAAAAGATCAGTCATCTAAGGGATTAGATGACTCAGCGTGGAACAGTACAAACATGTCACATTTTTTATTGTCTAGACAAGAAGGTCACTGACACAATGACACAAATAAATCTTTAATTTAAAGATCTCTGTGTTTGATCACAAAATGTTTCTGTTTCTGTCGAGCAGCTGGTCCGTACTCTGGCCTTGGAGAGATTGTCCACAGAGAGAGTGTCCCCATGCACACCTTCGCCCGCTATCTCTTCACTTCTCTCCTACCTCATGACGCTGAACTAGCGTACAAAATTGCACTGAGAGCCATGCGGTAGGTCTCTGACATGTCTGTGGGTTTGCATGTCTGTGTGTTTTTTTTTTTTTTTCACATGTTGGGCTAATGAAGTTCTTTAAATATCCCTGAAACTGTGCGTCTCCCATTCGGACTGGTTCATAATTCAACTGTAACTAAAGCCCTGCCTTGTCATGAGTGTATAGCATGTTGTGAAATCTCCTTCTCTAAATCATAACTACAAAGACGTTGTAAGTAGAGAGCATCTTTTGTGGGTTTGTGTGCATCATGTGTTTAGCCGGGGCTGCTATTCTGTTTGCGGATCTGCACGTCGCCCGTGTGATCTCTCTATATTAAGCTCCTGTGTGTATTCATCTGTGGACAATGTGTACATGTGTATGTGTGTTAATCAGTCTGCGCTGCTGTGTTTTGATGTTGTGACTAGTGGGAGCTGGATCAGTGAATATTAATTACATTAATGAGAGTGTAATTAGTGTGGCTGTAATGAGTAGGAATCACATACACACACACACAGACACAGACACACACACACACATGCGCGCGTGCTGCCGAGCCAACGGAGAGAGGGCAGCGTGGGGAAGATGTTTGTTGTGTTTCCACAAAGCTCAGCTTCTCCGGGTCCGCGGCTGTAAGAGCTGGCAGAAGATTAGTGAATGAATGAAAGGCGAGCGAGCGGTGTTTTCTCGCCGTGCGACGACGTCGGAAAAAGACAACAAACATGCCTTTCACACACCTTCCTGCAGTCCAGCATGAAGCGACATGTTCACTAAACCGACAAGACGGTTTGGATTATCCAGTGTGTCCCCTCCTTGCCTCTGAACCCACGTCCCCAACCTGTTTTTCCCTGAGTCAGCCACTTCCGTCCCTCCCTCCCTCCCTCCCTCTCCACGTTCCTTCACCTTTCTTGTTTCCTCTCCTCCCTTTGCCTCCTCCGTCCTCGCTCCTTTGGTGTGAAACCAGCGATTTAGAATAATATGGCCACTTATGGGTGCTCCTGGGAGCCAGGGGTGTCTACTCAGCACATAATGAATGTGTGTAATGTAGCGTAGTGTAATGTGATAGCATATACCTCCTCGCTCCCACGGGACGGCGGACAGTTAAATATAGAGGAGGAGGTAAAGTAACCAGGGCTATTTTAATGGACCCATTATAACACTATCATTGATACAAGGAGAGGGAGAGAAAGGGTACCCCCCCCCCCCCCCCCCCAAACACACACACACACACACACACAGACATAATATTTCTTTCCCCACTTGTTTTCTCGATTTGTCTTCTCTGTCACACTCGGTCTCAAAACAGCTTTTTTGCAAATGTGAAGAAGTCAGACTGCCTCCATACGCAGCGCGCACCCACCAGAGTATTTTAAAGTGTGCATATGCGTGTGTTTATGCGCCTTGGACGAGATTAATTAAAGCGTGCGAGAGCAGCATATGCCGCGCGATGGCTTGGCGGGAGCGGCCAACACAAAAACAGAGACGCTGCCGACTGGTTCAGGGGCTGCCCAGAAATTTGACTACTGCCACAGAAGAAGAAGAACAAGCACGCCGCATCTCCAGAGACTGCGCTTATCTCAGCTCTTTGGAAGCCAAAGAGACAAATCCTCAGCCGCCTGTTATCATATGAGATTTCCATATGAGATACCAGTCTTCCAATGCTAATGATTCTGAATTTTTGCTGCAATGCATAACCCTTGATCCTCCACATAATCCAAAGTTTTTGAATACACAGCGTAGTGTGACTGCAGTCAAATCATGTGGATGTGACAAGACAGGTTATACCAGTATGATCTACAGGTACTGGACAGATTTGAAAAAAAAAACTTGTGTAGCTCAGTCAGAGGTTCCTGCTTGACTTTGGAAGATATCCATAGTTTTAACAGTCAGTGTGAAAAAAGCCAGACTTTTGAGTTATTATGCAGAGAATCCAGGAAGGATGCTTTAACTTTCTCTTCTGTGTTACATATACAGTCCTGCCGACACTATACCAATGCTTCTCTCTACTTTTGATTGACTTGGCGTGTTAGTAGTTTAGCGGCCCCTTGCCAAAACAGGATTGAATTGGTTTTATGGCTTTAGACTTTATGAATATAGGCATAGCCCCCGACTGAGTGATGTCCCAAGTGATTTTCTGGATAAAAGAGTCGCGAGCAATCTAGACACATTTTTGCAGTTGTGTGCTCTTTCCGCGCCATCACTGACTGCCAAGCATTATCGAGAATTATCAGCCTAATCAATATTCAGTGGGGTTGTTTTTAACGGCCCGCCGTACGTCCTGTAAATGACCGTGCATAGATCTTTGTATGTGTTTATTCTAATCAGCATTCCTCTGAGGGGGCTGAAGTATCAGTAGCAGCACTTGTTTGTTGCCGTTCCCTGTTGCAGTAGATAACCCTGAATGGGTCGTGGTACTAATAGTGTTTTATTATTTATTTATTTATAGGCTGCTCATGTGTTTCACCTAAATAGACTGAATCTGAAAAGGCGCATTTAATGTAGGTACAGTACTAAATTAAAATCTGCCCTGCGTTGCTCCGACACACCTGTTTCAGATGAAGGGCTCGTTATCAGGCGGCTGTAGCCTCTGATAATTAGAGTTAATTTAAATCAGGTGTGACCACGCAGGCTTCATAAAGCCATAATCTACACCCCTGCCTTCAACTGGTGCGCATGGATCGATCAGTATATAAAAAAAAATAGCCCTGCCCGTGGCGCGATCATGCTACATGAGCTGACCTGAGGGTCGCATTAAAGGTGCTTTATCAGAATGGTCATGGTGCCATTTTCCTACAGTAGAAATATTCCAGTAATAGAAACTGTGAACTTTGGCCTCAACTCTCCACTTTCGCAGCTTCTTAACAAGATTTGTTCTTCAATTATATGACGTATGTTACGTCTGAATCGAACTTTTAAGGCTACAATTCACATGTTGCACTTCCAGTGCAGAAAAGCCAAACCAAAAACACCACAAAGACATTTTAACAAGGACATCAACTTAGGATTTAAGGCAACAATTAAACTTCCTAACTAAAGGCCTATATGTACAACAACAGAGAAACACATTCTTTCTCCAGGGGCTGCAATAATAGAAATAATGTGTTTCTTTTCCTGAAGTTCGTTTAACATTTTTCTTATGTGGCGTCCGACAACTGTCTGAGTTATTTGTCAGAAATGTCAAGATGATGTGGTGAATGCTTTAAAACCAACGTGCCACTTATGTTAATTCACTATTGCCATCTTCTTCCTGGAATTCTACTAATTCTTCTTCTAACTTCCCTTGAAGTTTTGAAGTCTTCAAGAAAGCAAATTAACATTTTTGACCAGGAGCACTTCAGCGATGCATCAACAAGAGTGTAAACTCCGTCTCTTTGAAAGAATTTCAAGCACAAGTTGAATTTAGATATTTCCACCTGACTAAGATGACGCTCTGGTGAGGTGAATATTTTGCACAAAACAATGCATCACGCAAAGCAAACGCCATCTCAAGCATGCCAGACTTTTAAGGGCTAAGATTTGGGGCGACTGCCTCTGGTCATGTGTGACTTGATCTATCCTGTCAGGCATCCTGAAAATTTCCCCCTGAAGGGGTTTGTGTATAGAGTGGAGGTCCTCCACCGGATGTGTCGCCAAGCTGATAGATGTGTGCTTGATAAATTATGAAAGTGAAGGGTGTTTACAGTCAAAGGGGGGGAAGGAGCGTGAGGTAAAGAGGTCAGTAGTCATGGTGATGCAGACCAGAAGCACAGAGGCCCTCAGAATTTTGACTAAAACCTGGCTGGACTGCTTTTTATTGTCATATCCTCATTTCCTCACTGCATCTTGCTACACGTTCTCCCTCTGTGTCCATGTGAATGCTCAACTTCCATCAATAATTCTGTCAGTTTTCTGAAACTACAGCCTGTCGATTGCTCTTCTGTATCTCTGCACATGCTGTATCTATCCCCCCCATGCTGCTGTCCTTGTATATTTCGGGCGGTATCGCTGTGACCCGTTCGTATGTGTCAGGGTGCCACGGTGCCACAGGAGCCATTTGACACCAGAGCCGCTCCCTGTCCTCACATACTTGCACAAATTGATTGCCTCTTGCAGCTCGCTCTGTTAATGCCTGATATATCATTGATAATATGTGCATTTATTTCCAGCCACGGCAGTGCTGTAAAGAAATATGACTTTAATTTGCCGTTTCAAGCACACTCGACATTGAGTTGAGAGGGTTTGCGGCGTGTCGTGCACAGGAAAGAGGAACGTGTTTATAGCGCGAGTGCACCGGTTTTGCAGTAGTTACAGGTGCTGGGTGATAATGCAGCGGTGGCTGGGGATAATCTGTACTTGTGCTTGGATTGAATGCTTCATATCGGTCCATGTGGATTCTTTTTTTTTTTTTTTTGTTTAACCTCTCCTGGAACAATAGCCTTGTACAGATTTTCCTCCCAACATTTGAGGAGGGTATTTTTCAAGCAGGCCCAGCCTCTCAAGCTCCCATCCAATGGAGGCCTCTGGCTCTCTGGTGAAAACCAAACAAAGACAGGAATGTTGATGAGGCCTCCATCTTTACCCAGGGCTCTCTCTTTCGCTCTCTCGCTCTTTCTTTTTGCTTTACTACACCCCAGGAATCTTCCAGAAGGCCCCAGTGTGGTGGAGGCTTTTAGCAGCTCTTTAGATGTGTGCGGATTGAACCCGGCTGTTGCTAGGGCTTTCAAACATCTCCATTTTCTACCAGGTGTCCATGTTCACACTTGCACACGTCTCCACTGGGTTTTTGTCACCTTCCCTTGCCAAGAGACGCCAGCCCTGTCTGTGCCCTCTTGGGCAAAGCGAAGCGAGGAGATGAGGCTGTGTTCCTGCGCATGCCTTCACTCAGGTGGCAACACTATCACATGCACTTTGCTCTGAAATTGAAACTGGCATTTAGCATTACATTGCTCTTACCAGGCCGCTTTGATGTGTTTTCAAAAGGGCAGGTGTGTGTGTGTGTGTGTGTGTGTGTCTGTCTGAGCGCGCACGTCCATGCGTGTGTGCGTGCACGCTCACTCTGGGTCCTTTCATTGATGTGTGTTGGTATTTGTTTGATGTGTGTCCAGCCTTACGGGGCTGGAAGGTGAATTCCTTAATTTCCCCACGGACTCAATTAGCTTTGTGATTGGCTGAGAGAAGGCCAGGTTGTTCTGTCTTCTGAAGGAAAGGAGACCTTTGAAACTGAGGTGGGAGCGGTGGGAAGAGGAGTGAAGCAGAATAGGAGATGAGCCGGCCACAGCGGTAATCTGGTTGTGCTGGTTGTGCTTGTGAAGACTTGGCCCTGTTAGTGTTATTATAATGAGGGAAGGAAACTTGTGAAGCTCCTCCATCCACTAGCAGGTGTTGCACAACTCTGACTTCATTATGACCAATTAGAGTGAAGAAAATACTAATTATACCTTAGTTCCTAGATGATTAAGCACCAGGTTGAAAGTAAATTGCAGGGATAGTCTATCTGTAATCCCCTGGTGACGAATAGAGTCATTTTGATTTTGAAGTCGCCATCGTAAGGAAGACTAATTTCTGTCTGTCTGCTTGTTACTGTACCAAAAAGAAGTGAGTTAATAATTCTTGGTATCATTACATTTGGTGTCTCCCCATCTCTCAGATTATCACCTCCTTGTCTTTTTATCCCAGTAACATCATTGTCTTTCACACATGAATGAAGAAAGGCAAATTATTCGGTGTGTTTCTTATTGAAGTATAATCATCCTGACTCTGGTTGTTCATCTGCGTTTCCCCGTCAGGTTGCCGGTGTTGGAGTCAACAGCCTCGTCCGGAGACCTGTCGCGACCTCACCATATCGTGTCCGTAGTGCCCAACCGTTACCCGCGCTGGTTCACCCTCAGCCATATAGAGTCTCAGCAGTGTGAGCTGGCCTCCACCATGCTCACCGCTGCCAAAGGTACACACACGTACAGCGATAATAGTTAGCTTTCACAGTCTTAAGAACTAAGAGGCGCACTCCTGAGCCTTTTTCCTGTTCTCGTACGCTTTACAGGTGACAGTCGCAGGCTGGAGACAGTCCTGGAGTCCATCCAGAAAAACATTCACTCCTCATCGCACATCTTCAAACTGGCACAAGACGCGTTCAAGATCGCTACTCTCATGGACAGCCTCCCCGACATCACGCTTCTCAAGGTCTCTCTGGAGCTGGGACTACAGGTTTGTGTCTTTGCGCATGGCGTCTGTTCCAACACCAAAGTCATTTTCCTGCAGGAAAACCTCGCAGCGACGAAGGACGGGTCCGTCGTAACGGATCGGCTGTGTTAAAAACATGTCTGTGTCCATGAAGGGATTGCAGTCTGGTGTTCATGAAACTGAATTTTTTAAAAGGTTATGGTGGCGTTATTGTCCTGGAATATGGGATCTACACGAGGGAGCCGTATTGGCACCACGGGGTGCGTCGTTCCTGTGAAATGGCTCCGTATTCCTCGGCTGTTATACGACCACGCAGAGCAGTCACCAGACCTTGTGACTCCCGTGAGGCGTCTACCGTATCATTAAAGCGGCAACTTTGTGGATCCCTTTGCTTTGTGAATATCTAAACATGTTTGGATAGCTGAGCGTCTGACGACGACTCAAAGGAGCACATTAATGCTTTTTTTGTTGGGGCTTTGTTCACCTCCAGTTGATGCTCACTGAGTGGAAACTGAAGCAGATGTGATTTTTTTTTTAATTAACTTTGATACGTTTTAGTGTATAATGGTAAATAATATGGTTTTGTCATTAGTTCTAAGATTTTGGCTGTTTGACTGCCACATAAAAGATAGATTTTCCAGCTTTCAGCACCAATCTATTAGATAAATGCTCATTTATCTGTTAATCTTTTGATTCTTAATCTGTGCTAAATCATTTATAATAGTAAAAAAAAAAAAAATAGATCAAATTCTCTTCATTTCCCTTTTCTATAAAACACTATCAAATGTTAAATAATTCATTCTGCATTCCAGAGCATTTACTAATTCTGCCTGCAGTAGAAATGTTTTGTTCGTCTCCGGTTGTGATGCACAGGAATGTCTCGGGGCGTGAGATGCGGCTCGGCACTGGCAGGGGTGTGGAACGTGGGATCGGCCTCTGAACAATGTCAATCAAATGTGGTTCACACACCCGCTAATTTGTAGAGAAATGTGCAGATATATGAAATGGCATGCCACTCTGAAAACCATTTTGATGGGCCTTTGAACTTTTTTTTTTTTTTTATTTTGCTCCTTGAAATTAAATTTCACTTATTTAATTTGCAATAATCTTCACGGACTCATACCTAATGCTTTTTATAGAAGTTCCTTGTAACATGTTACGCAAGCAGTCAGTACACAATTGAAAGGGCAGTTTGTTGGGATTTAGCTGGAATGGATGGAACTCGGCTTCATAATCTGTCCGCCTTCCTCAGGTGATGAGAATAACTCTGTCCACGTTAAACTGGAGGAGGAGAGAGATGGTGCGCTGGTTAGTCACATGTGCCACAGAAGTTGGTAAGTCACCACCATTACTGTTTAATTACTTTTTCAAGATGTGCTGCGATCCACTCAATCCGTTGTGTGTGTGTGTGTGTGTGTGTTTCTGCCAGGTGTGTACGCACTGGACAGCATCATGCAGAGCTGGTTCACCCTCTTCACCCCCACAGAAGCCACGAGCATCGTGGCCACCACCGTCATGTCCAACAGCACTATCGTCCGCCTCCACCTGGACTGCCACCAGCAGGAGAACCTGGCCTCCTCCGCCCGCACCCTCGCCCTGCAGTGCGCCATGAAGGACCCCCAGAACTGCGCCCTCTCCGCCCTCACGCTCTGCGAAAAGGACCACATTGCCTTCGAGACAGCCTACCAGATTGTACTGGACGCGGCGGCGACGGGGATGAGCTACACGCAGCTGTTCACCATCGCGCGGTACATGGAGCACCGCGGCTACCCGATGCGGGCGTACAAGCTGGCCACGCTGGCGATGGCGCACCTGAACCTCAGTTACAACCAGGACACGCACCCGGCCATCAACGACGTGCTGTGGGCGTGCGCGCTCAGCCACTCGCTGGGCAAGAACGAGCTGGCCGCCGTCATCCCCCTGGTGGTCAAGAGCGTGAAGTGCGCCACCGTGCTGTCGGACATTTTGCGGCGGTGCACGCTGACCACGCCGGGCATGGTGTCGGCGCTGCACAGCCGCAGGAACTCTGGGAAGCTGATGTCGCTGGACAAGGCGCCGCTCAGACAGCTGCTGGACGCCACCATCGGGGCCTACATCAACACTACGCACTCGCGGCTCACGCACATCAGCCCGCGCCACTACAGCGAGTTCATCGAGTTCCTGGGCAAGGCCCGGGAGACGTTCATGATGGCTCACGACGGACACATCCAGTTCACCCAGTTCATAGACAACCTGAAACAGATCTACAAGGGCAAAAAGAAACTGATGATGCTGGTGAGGGAGAGGTTCGGCTGAGGGGGGCGGCCCGGGGTCGCCAAGCGCCGCCCCTCCCCACTCTAGTACTTTTCTATTAACTTGAGTCTGCCTTTTGAACTTCTTTTGGACTTTTTAGACAAGTAATAAGAGGGATGTGACTTGTAGAATGAAGCAAAAAGAGGAAAAGATGACAAAAAAATCAACAGAGCCACATGCGGTATTATTGTTCTTGCTGTTGTTATTGTTATAAACATTATTGCTATTATTATTATTATTATTATTATTAATTATTATTATTATTGATAATATTATTACTACTATGTGTACAGAAGTGTTTTTATTTTTCAGAAGAGAGGAAATTTGTCACATTGTGAATGTTGTGTGTATTTCTCTACATGTGTGTGAGACGGAAACGATAAGTGAAATGGCTTTTTTTTTATGTTGTTCCTCTATTTTTTATGATTTGAAGCATCTTTTTTCCCTTTTTCAGTGTATATTGAGTTACATGTTGTCAAGTGGCTGAAGCCCCTCTAACGATAGCGCTCATGTAAAAAAAAAACAAACTCAAAAACAAACAAAAAAAACAAAAGCAACGAAGAAGAAAAATTTACAACGTCTCGGCATCCTCAAAGAGAAACTAAGGCTTTAAACCACACAGAGCACCTCCTCCCTCTGTCCAGGCCCTCGCTGGTGGGCGCTGGGCAGCACTGCACAGCTTAGCTCGGCTCGGCACAGCTTGGGTTCGCACTGACAGAAAGCCGCCATCAGCATTTCTTCAGATATAGCAGCAGCAGCAGCAGCAGCAGCAGCACTTGAGCAGCCATTAGTTTTCTCTGGGTTCCCGACATTAGCTTCATTACACACAAACAAGGCTCTCAGCTAACCGGTGTTGTTCTTATTGTCGTGATCTCACCCGCCTCCATAATGAGTACCTGCTGGAAGCAGACGACGGCACGCAGGTGCCGCGGTGACGACTCATCGGGACGAAATAATGAGTATTAATGTTACATTACTGTAATGTATCGCGGCCGCGGGTTCTCAACAGCCCGGATTGGACGATTTAAGCGATCCAGTTGAATTTGTTGGTAGCTGAAGCGTAAACCCAGAGGCGGACGACTACCTCATGACACGGTATTGAACCTGCTCCCAGTTTTCTGGCGTGGTGATATTTATCAGCTGACAGTGTTAATTAAACAGGGGATTCGCCGGTGAGACCAAGGTAAAGATGAACCTTCGAGTCAGATTCCTGCTAAGTGTCTCTGTGCTCGGCTCTGCTGTACGTCACCGCCCCGGCATCGATACTCGCATCCCATTATTGCAAAGAGATAAAAATTGGCTGCAGTCCCCAACCTGTCATCTCTACTGCAAACATCCATCATACGTGATTTTTTTCCGACTAGGCCAGTGTCACTTCCCTCTGTGCATGTGAATCATAGAAATTAGACTTTCTACTGTTATAGTTCATTGTGTGGAACCTTCAATAATTGTCAACCAGAACGTTCTCAGGGATTTCTCTACACAGGAAGAAAAAAAAAAAAATAGGTGGAACAAATGAACGACTGACTTCAAGGAAAAAAAAAAAGACAAAAACACGACACAACATGAGCGAGCATTTATTGTACTCTGTATATATGCCATAGTATATGTCTGAATATGGAGGATCTGAAAGTATATGTTAACTAATTTATACAGAGTATTCTATGTAATGTGAAATACTTGAAGCCGCTGTAGTTTGCTCTCTCTCTCCCACTCTTCATCTCTTTCTCTCTTTGGTCTTCTCTTTTTTATTTCTCCTCTTTTCTTTTTCGTTGTTGCTAAAAACAGAACATATCAGAAGGACTAGCCTGACCTTGTCGACAGTTAGTTTTTTTTTTTTTTTTTTTTTTGTTTTTTTTATTTGGGACTCACAAGACAATGTGTTCGCGCTCGAGACGCTGGATGCAGGTTGAGTCAGACCGGCGGAGGCGGTGGCAGAGAAACGCCTTGCTGACTGAACCGCTGAGAGGGGAGGGGGAGGTGGACGACCGTCGGGCCGTCGTGTCAATACACGTTTTTGAAAACACAATGCAGGATTTCCTAAAGCACTTATGCATGTACGCTCTGTTCTACTAGCCCACTTTTCCATGGGGTCTTGTTGGGAAAAATACGTAGACACATCTGGGGAGGAAAACAAATCTCACGACTTAAATGCATTTGAAGATATCTTTTTTTTTGTCCGGCTGCCTCGCGTTGCAGAAATATAGCAGGATTCATTTAATAGTCATAAAACGCAGCCAAACTCACGTCGATAATTATGCACAGGTTTAACACATCAGCATAACTACTCCAGTTCTTCTTGAGACTGCGTCTCCTCAGCGCTCCCTTCACACGCTGCAGAATTTCCAGTGTCTCCTCTGCAATGCTCAGCTCTCCTGTCATTACTTGCCTTTTTTACCGTCTTCTTGTTAGTTTCTCTCTTTTTTTTTTCCTCTTTTTTTCCGTGTATCTTTTTCTATCTTGTGTTGATGAAAGATAAAAGCAGCCTTTTCTCTTGCCTTGTCTTAACGCTTTAAAGTAACCAAACAGAAGATCTTATCTAACAACCAAACGCGTTCTAAGAGGTGAGAGACAACCAACCTTGGTCCCAGCTTTAGTGTCCTTAATTAGTAAGTGAATGGCTGTGTAACTCATGCTTTAACAAAGCAATTCCTCACGTGTGTTTGGTGGGAAAAAAATACGTTGTCCAGTGTCTCTTGTTCTCTTCAGAAACAATTTCCTCTGAGTCTTTCTAGCTGTTTTTATTTGATTTCTTTTTGTTTGTGTAGGAATCTTCTGCTCTCCCATTTTATTTATTACAATGACCCATGTATACATGCTTATGAAATTAAGATTTGATACATCGATATCAATTTATTTATGTAACTAAATCACTGTTTTATAATCTTGTTAATGAGTCAATAATTGATTTTTTTTTTGTTTTTTTGTTTTTTTGTTTTAATAAAAGTTAGTTTTTTTGAAATGTATATACATTTTCTCTCAAAGCTGATTTGTTTTGTGTGCTGCCAATAGAATTTTTTACATTTCTTCCCCTCCTCTTCCTCCAGCTGCACTTTTGTCTCACAGACTCTGTCATGGATCATTACGGGACGTGCTCCGCGAGCTCGGAGGCGTGCGTCGGTTCGGGGTGTCGGCGAGGGGCGATCAGTCGGGATGGTTCAGATCTCCATCAAACGGCGGTGTCAGGGAACAGGCAGGGAGGGATCACTCTCGCCCCGGCAGCGGCTTTCACGCTGTCATCTCGGGCGAGCTGACGAAGAATATGAAATGTATCAATTGATATTCCCATTGGCTTTGTAGCTTCTGTCAGGCAGCCAGGCTCAGCCAACCACAGTAACCTGTTTACATGCATCCAGCGCTGACAGTGGCGCCACCGGATGACTAAATCAGTGTATGTAGTTTGTCAAGTGTGTGTGTGTGTGATTGTGTCGACATGTTTTTGTATGTGTGCTCCTTCTTGTTTGCATGCCTGTATGTGTGTCTGCATGTGTTTTATTGTGTGTGCATTGCCTGTGTGTGTGTATGCATGTGTGTGTGTGTGTGTGTGTGTGTGTGTGTGTGTGTGTGTTGAGGCCTTCAGGGAGTGGATGGGAACAGGTGGTAGCTCCAGACTACAGGAGCTCCTGACAGCAGTAAGGTCCCCAGACTCCCAGCCCCTCATTAAACATTGACACAAAAACACTGCAACTGTCTGTGTGTGAACAGTAATGAAGCGCAGACGGCTGCGCCGGTATACACACCGCAACTTAGCACAGCACGAGCTCCCGGCCCGCATCTGTGTGTGTGTGTGTGTGTGTGTGTGTGTGTGTGTGTGTGTGTGTGTGTGTGTGTGTGTGTGTACGCCGTCCATCTGTGTGCACCCATTAATGAGGTACATTTGTCCACAGAGGTGTCCACTTAGATATTGAGGAATTTGTCAGGTTTAGGAACAGAAGCGCCGGTGTGCTGTCAGAGGCCAGACAGGTCTGTCCATTTGTTATGTGATGGATGCCTGCCGGCGAGAAATAGTGTGTGTGCGTGCGTGTTGTGGAATAAAAACACCAATGCATGTGCATAAAAACACACAAACTTACTCCTGTGTGTGTGTGTGTGTGTGTGTGTGTGTGTGTGTGTGCGCGCGCGTGTGCGTGCAAGACCACTTCCTGTGTGTCCGACCTGTGCTCAGGTCCCTGCTCAGTTCCAGTTGGTAATGACGTCCCTCGGGTGCAGCACGGTGCAGCAGCCTCCTCCAGTCTGTCTCACTCTATACTTCTAATGACATCATGATCACACACTGGCCCCTTTCATGCCAAAAGCCCTCTTCCTCACCGTCGCCATCAAAACTTTCCATCTGCAGCGTTCGCCATCTTTCTCCTTAACTCTTTCTCATACACACTGCACCGCGACTCCTCGACACACCGAGGCCTTGACGTTTTCCCTTCGAACTGTTGTGATTTTCATCTTAAGGCATCTAATGACAAGAACAAAACAGGATCATTATCATGTGGATCCTTGCATTGCAGGTAAATGATGCACACACACTCACACACACACACACAGATAATGTAACACTTCTTCATTTTAATCATTGTATCAAGGCAACAATTTGTGGATAAAGGAGTATCCGTCCAGTCAGAAGCTACTTGTTTTCATACTGTCAAATTTTTACAGCTGTTCTGGAAACATTCATCCCCCACTGAAAATTTAAATCTCATGGATTTCTTTTTATGATATCAACAACGTAAAACACATTGACTCTCCTGAATATTTTAACCATGCCATGCGTGTATTTCACAGCTGTCAAATATTGTTTTTTAGAGTTTGTTTTCCTGATTTTGGTTCACAAGGAATTTTTCATTCCAAGATGCACAGAAAAGCAGATGTTTTGTTGCTTTTCACCTGTAATCCAAGTCCAGGGAAGCGATCAGATGTTTGTTCTTCTTAAGCTGCAACATTTTATGATGTAATTTAAAAAGAAGTTTCCAAAATACCATAAAAAAAAATTGCAAGGCATTTTAATTATTTGAGGTGCAGAGCAATGCAATATGTTGCTTTAATAATGAATACTTTTATAAAGAAAATTGTTTTTCAATGACATAGAAACTGCCTGAAATGAACCTTCAGCATGTCAGTCTGGTCTTCACTCTGCACTTGTTTTATGAGCCTTTTTTTCTTAGAGCCTGACAACAAAATCATGACTGGACTGGAGAATCAATACTTATTTTTATTTTTATTTTTTTTTCTTCTTTTTTTCTTTTTTTCTTTTCTTTTTTTTCCCTTTTTTTTCTTTAAAAAAAAACAAACAAAAAAAACTTATTTTTAAGGTCCAGACTTCCTAATTATTTTTGCACAAATGTTGCCATGCTCCAACCTAATAGATATATGGAAAATGATGGACAAATCTTTTAAACATCTGTCTGTTGTGTTAAAGAATTGGTAATTTTATGAGGCAAACTTCATGCAAATCGTGAGCGAATATTGTGCAAATATTGAGGCCAATTTTGTGTTGCGTTGCATGTTACATTTTGACCAAATCTTCACCTGAAGCTCATGTGAGATTCTTGGGGCACTCATGCAAAACATCCAAAATACCAATTCAGTGAGATAAATTTGAATCTAATTTGCACTTTCCTTCTTCAGTTTTGTGTCTGCAGCTAGTTGTGAGTTGTCACTATAACAAAGGCTTTACCTGGTATTTCCATAAACGTGCTCTTCTCCTCCTCCTAATTGCTGTAACATGCTTTACAGGACTGCTTTGTGAGATTTAGCCCTCTGTCCTGGACACTCCTGGCCCCGGGAAGCTACAGTTCCTCGTGTTTGGATGTCACTTTGCTCCAACACACCTTATTCTAATGAGGAGCTCCATACCAGGATTCCTCCAGAGCTTCATGATGAGACATTCATTAGATCCAGGTGTGTTGGAGCAGGGCTGCAGCGTACAGAGCACTCCCTTAACCATCCACTCCCCAAGCCTGTGAGAGAACCAACATGACTGTGAAAATGCAGAAGAAGAAGAAAAAACAGAAGCTGTGAAAGCCCCTCATTAGAGCCAGTGTTTGCTTTGTTTATTTTAGACTACTGCAGAAACATGGCACCAGAACATTTTGGGCTTCATGGAATAGGACCCACCAAAACACAACCACTCTTAGTTACACTAATGAAAACAGAGTTTGGAATACTGAATTCCATCACTGCCAAAAGATCCCCTCTAAAGGCTACACACTGGTTCTTTTAATGCACTGTTCAGGCTGCAGCTGTGGCGAGGCAATTTGTGGTTATATTAGATTTGAGAGTGGCTTTTGACTTGTGTAAATATTCTATTCTTGCATGCATACAGTAGACATCTGTGGGTTGTAATAAAAAAAAACGAAAAAAAAGGACTGTGTAGGTTGGCATTGCAGATGGTTCAAAATGCACTAATACCCACGAGCCTGTGCCACCACTGCAGTGAAAAACAAACCACTAATAGTAGAGAGTCCAAGCACCTCCAGGGCTCTCCCATTGTTACAAGTAGGCACATAACAGCAGCTGAGAGGTGTAGAATTAATCCAGAACCTGAAAGTGGCTGAATTTGAACAGTTAAAAGTTTTGTGTGGTCCCTACAGATCAGAAGCTTTAGTTTTCTGTTCTGTTGCTTGTAGATTGACAAATGCTGAATTGTGACCGGATGCATAATCTAAAACAGTTTTATCGTCATTCTCCAATCGTCCCTTAAAGTCTTCCAATATTGTATCAGTACTGGCATCGTCTATCGAAGAAGAACCGACAGCCTGAGCATAAACAGTATCTGAGAATGCAGTCTCTGCTCTTTTAACTCGTCCTCTTTCTGCAAAAGGTCCTGGGCCTTTGCGGTGCATTGAGCTTGTTATCATTACAGGAGAACAAGGAGAGGATCATAGACATGTGTTCCTCGGCGCAGCCTGCAGCACCGGCCCGGCCACCGCAGGGACCGCCTTCCTTTTCCTCCTCTTCTTACAGAAGGCCGTCGGAGTTTGATCTCTTCTCTCCCCCTCCATCGGCCCCGAGGCGTCTGATTAAATGCTAATTAAAGCCGTTAGCGCTGCTATCACTGCTGCTAACTCCTCTCTCTCTGTCACGGAGATTAATGCCCCTCGTTCATCATCCCACCTCTCCCAGCCTGAGTACCTGCCCGCCTCGCAAAAACCTGATCAAGTCATCAGGCCCAGAACCCCTTTTCCTCCTCCACCCCCTCCCAACGCACAAAGATGGACGAGGGGTTTAAATTTTAATTTGAAAATTGCCCTCAATTACTTCTGTGCCGACCACTTGCCGGAGCTTCTCATGTGGTTGAGTGGGAAGGGGTTACGGCAGCGGGTCAGTGGCCATGATGAGCGATAAGGGGACATTAATAAGAAAGGCAGAGGTTCATTTAAAAGCAGAAAGGACAGTGGGAGCAGCTTTCTCATTATTTAACTCCCCCAGCTTTATTTAAAGGACTTTATTTAAGGATACCAAGTTAATGTGTCCTCCAGGACAGACGGTTAAAGCGGCTGACAGAGTGAGAAAGTTACGGCCATAACTTACACCCTGAGCACACACTGTGGTGCCATCTTTTTTTTCTTTCGTTCTTTCCCTTTTTTTTTTTTTTTTTTTACCTCTTTTGACATTCTCGCAGTTTTCAGGCAGAGCAGAACGAGCCTCGGAGGGACATAAAACGTTAGAACAAAGTTACACACATCATTTAATTTTATTCTTTCACAATTTCTGGCCCACAAATGTTTTATTGGTTCCAATATCTGTAATCATTATAAGCTATTGGAATATACTGAGCTATGTATAACAAGTCAGCCAAATATCATTTGAACTGCCACCAGACTGGAGGAGCTGAGCTCCGGAATATGCAGAGAGACTCTACAGGGTCTAATCTGGGGTTTGTTTTATGGAGATTTTCTTTCTTTTTTTTTTTTTTTTCACTGAATTGCACTCAGTACTCTTGAATGATATTAAATGGAGTTATTTTCTTCCTTAAAAACCTCACAGAAACCAAACTGCAGTCAATATGCAGTCTTCGCTCAGTTACTTTTGGGTAGATCTTTAGGAATATGCGAGTGAAGGAGAGGTTTTGTTGGGATTAAAAGACAGTTTTACTGCACTGCCTCATATCTTCATCAGCAAAACTGAACTAATGGCAAATATATCTAATGGCTTTTAAAAATAATAATATATCTATATGGATTTATGTGCCTGTGACCCAGCTGATCCCACCCGGAAAAACTTTTATTTCTACTCTGGTTCCTTTGCCAGCTTTCTGCCGGATGCCTGTCCAAAGGCTCTAAATCTGTCGGCCAGTGTTTATAATGTCACAGTGACTGCTGGTGAAATGGAGGAAAAACCCTCTTGACTCCTCTTTTCCTTTTCTAATATGTTTCACGGACATAAAACACATGTAAACAGGGACCTTACCTATATGCTGAATATCCTATAGCACTGAGCATTGAAGATTTAAGTATATAAAGGCTCCAATCGAGATTGTGTGGAGGTGGAAACGTGGAGTATGAGCTGAAAATGATTTCATGCCAACCCACCCCATTCTTTAAACCTTGTAGAATAGTCCTGGTAGTCAAACAAAGGTTCATATTCCAGGTAATGTGACATTTAATAGTGTGTGCAACATGCTCTGAGTGTATGGGGCTACGGGAATATACAAGACTATAGTCAAGAGAGGAACGGCTTCACAGCGGAGATGACTTTAACATTCCAGTGCTGGTTGATTAAAAGCCTAAATGAGTAACAGCATAACGTCCCCCACTCACTCCATCATTCCTCTGCTACTTCTTCTCTTTTTTTTTTCCCCCATCCGGCAGCAGCAGGCACAGTGCGTCCGGCTCGCAGGAACAAAGAAAGGGGAAGAGACACCGGGAAAAAGAAGGATGGAGCGACAGGAAGAGGAGCGAATGAGAGCATATATCAAGGCCGTTTTCACTGACATTTGTGCTCTCGGTGTGGAGAGCTACTATGAATATCAATATGAACCCATGGAGAGGCAACATAGTCCTTTTTTTTTTCCCTCTCCTCTTCTCACTGGGCTATTCATGCACACAAGAAATCTATTCAAGTCAATGTAATGGCCAGTCTCTCAGCCCGTGCATGGCTGTGTGAACAGCGCTGCCTCGGCTCTACATTTTCTCTCCCCTCTCACGAGTGTGGCCGGGCCTGCAATAGTGAAAAACACTTTATGTCAAGTGCAACTGCGGTGAACACTACAGTATGTAAATCAGACTGGATTAAACGCTTCCATGAGTTGAACTTGACAGCGGCCAATCAGCAAGCGGCTTCCAACCGACACTTTTCTCTTTACAAATGTTGATGTTTTCACTCTCCTCTCCTTCCTTTTTCCTCTCCTCTCCTCTTCCTCTTCCTCTCCTCTCCCTTTTCCTCTGCCGCTCAGAGATATAGAGTCAAAGGGATGCAAATCTACCCACTTCCTTCCTCCCCTCCCCCATCTGCAAACACAGATAGCCCCGGGCCAGTCCCAGGCCTTTCTATATGCAGAACCAGTGACAGGAGTTATGCACTATTCTTCTTCCCCCTCTCGCAACAAACTGTTCCCTCCGTAACAAGCTGCAAAGCCCGACTGTCGTCGGGCCGCACGCATGAAGCTGTGTGATTGGTTTAGTATGGTAATAACAACACAGGAATAGCACGATGGCTGCCTCATCCTTTTTGCATGTGGATCTTTACCGCCTCCTTTCTTCCTGTCTGTTTTCCTGCTCACCTTTGTGTGTGTGTGTGTGTGTGTGTGTGTGTGTGTGTGTGTGTGTGTGTGTGTGTGCGTGTGTGTGTGTGTGTGCGTGATTGCGGATTGCTGGATTCAGGCTTATTACTTTAACTTGTCTCCACCCCCAGCGCTAATCCCTGTCTTCTTCAGGGAGGGATAACAATAATACAACAAGATCCAGAGGTACTAATGAAATCCTATCAGGTTCCTGAATGTCAGAGAGAGAGCGAGAGCGAGAGACAGAGAGAGAGAGGCAGAGTTGAGGAAGCAGAGAGTGTATGAGATATTGATTGACCAAAGCAAGAGAAAGATAGGGGGAGTGCGAACCGAGAGAAATGCCAGGAAGTGTTGTTATGAACAGAGAAAATAGTTTCTCAAAATCAAAGTGAATAAACAAAGACTAGGACGGTGGAAACAATGTGAGAGAGTGAAACAAAAAATTAGCACAGAGAGAGAAGGGGAGCAACGACTGGATCCAAAAGTTTGGCATGAAGTGCAGGGAGAGAATGTTTTCTCCTCGGTGACTGAGCATGCAGCGGCTAAAACACATCAGCTCTGACTTCAATAGGTTTCAGACTCAGACCAATTCTCCCTGTGCGTCTCCGCCAGACCCACCATTCGCCCCTGGGATTGAATTAGGCCTGCCCCATTATACAGTTGCCATGGGGACCCTGACACCTCCACTGACGAAGTGAGAGCCACGCAAGGCTGAGTTGCTGATCAGAATGTGCGTGCGTGTGTGTGTGTGTGTGTGTGTGTGTGTGTGTGTGTGTGTGTGTGTGTGTTACTAATTCCTGTATCTGTTCACTCATACATGTGTCTCTGTGGATGTCACTCACAGTTTATAAATAAAGTAAAAAATATATATAAAAAAGTGGAATTACTGGATTCATCCCGATATAGACTACACATATTTTGATGTGCATTTTAATGTTTCTGTTTTTAGAGTATGTTGAACTAACAAACATTAAATAAAATTTTAAATCAATGTCCCTTTTTTATAAAAAGACAAAGATTTCAAAATTAGGAACATTTTTCAGTTTAAGATCCCAGAATAGGAAGTTCATATAAATTAAATTACATGTGAATACTGAGCTCACTGAGGCAGCTTTTAACGTTATATTATTGAAGAGTTGAATATGACATTTTTGTCCAGGCTTAAAGAGATAAAGAAAAAAGAATGAAAGAGTACACATGCATGATGGATGTGATCTTACTTTCATAGATGGCTCCTCTAAAACAAAAACATGCCAATTACCCACTCAAATGCGTACATGACGTACAATTGACTGGTTAGCTGGATAACCAGTCAATCGTAGTGTTGCGATGGCTGAAATTAACCTTAAAGTGCCAAAACCAAACAAGTAAAATTAATCTTTACACCAATATGCTATCTTTCTATTCTTAAGACAGTTTGTTTAGGTCTTTCTGTCATAATTCACTTTCATCAGGTAATGCTGTGTCGGGGTAAAGTTAGAATTTTTTAAAGTTTGCACATGTAGTTGTGAGTTGTGCAGAGTGAGTTCATTTAATCATTTCCTTTCTGAAAATAGCTGCATCCTAAAAATAATGTCCCAGTGAGACAAATGCATCAACAGAGTGTAATCATTCACAAGTCTTACAGTAAAGCAACGCCAGAAAAAGTATTTGAAAGAAATGAGAATGACAAAGGAAAATGTCAAATCCAATGAGATTTCGTTATGTCTTTGTTCGAGCTGTTTTTGCATGTCTCATGAAATAATGACAGGTACAGCTTCCACAATAATCCTTTGGTCCATGATATGCATTATTAGGGAAATTCCCTCAATATTAAAATAATAAACTAACCTATTTTGTCATTTTTGTGACCTATGTAAAATGTAAGTATTCCAAAAATAAGTTGAATTTATTTTGCTTACAGCTGGGATACAGAGGAAGAGAAACGAGATCCTTAAAATATTCTCGGACTGTACTATTCTTTCGTATTCCCCGTGGTAGATATAGTCTTTAGTTGAGAAACGTTTTACAGGTTAGTTACGACATTGCACATTCATTTAAAAATCTTTTCTGAGTCTAAATCTGTCCTGAGTTCATGTGTTTATTTATTTCTCTTGTTTTACTCATCTCCCCGGAGGAAGCCAGCGCGGCAGAGATCCCCGCTATCTCCTCCTCGCATCCTCAGTGCGCACGCACAAAAACAAACAGTTGGATGGATGCTGAAAGTAGATACCTTGTCTGTCTCCTCACACTGGAATTTTTGTCACCGGCACGGTTCTAATGGATGGCCAGAGAAAGGATGCCACCCACAGCACCATCTGGCTAATGCCCCGTCCTCTGCTTATGAATTACGCTAAATTGTGCCCAAGAGAGAGAAGCCACATGTTCATTATGAAAGCTGCAGGGGTATTAGAGATCCCCTGAGTCGCGCCAAACGAGCTGCATGTCACAGGACGGCGTGACACACAACACAGTGCCGTGAAGGCGGGGGGGGGGGGGGGGGGGGGGGGGGGACGCGGCCTTCTCTGGATTTAATAGGATGCATTCATCAGGCAACCTTGACTGAGCTCTGATGAAGTCAGTTTTCTATTGTTTCAGCAATAATGAGCTGTCCTGTCTGAGCTGGGTATATGCACTGCTACGGGTATGTTTTGGGTTTGGGGGGGGGTGGCACGGTCGACTCGCAGCGAGAGAGCTCTGGACCTGAGCCTGCTGGCTGTCTGGCTTCAGCCATTTTTTTTTTGAGGAGTTACCGTGTTTTCACCAGGTGCTCCCGCCGTCCCTCATAATCCAAAGTCATGAGCGCTTGGTTTTGATTCCTAATTAGCTGTCAGTGTCGATGGTGAGCTGACTGGGAGAGCAGCCAAGCGCCTGTGACACTCTCGGTAAACGTGAGTAAACATGTATGGATGTTTGGATGTTTGTCAAGTCATGCTATCTTGCATATCAGAGGAGCTGAAACTGAATTTCACATCTGTATAAGATGCTAACACACAATGCACATTCAGTATATTTTCACTGGAGTGTCACTGTGGTGAGTTAAAGTTCTGCAACAATGTGCTTGAAGCCGAGTACCTCCACATTTCTTTCTCATAAACATGATTCTATTCATTATGAGGCAGATTTTCATCATAGAGCTTTCACTGGACTTCACACTTTCACTCTCATTCTCTCATTTAATAGTGCTGACAGCACTGCCACCCAATATGCTCACACTGCAGTGGGAGCTCCTCGGGGTTCAGTGTCTCACCCAAGGACACGCGGCCGGAAACTGGAGGATGATGCTGCCAACTTCGCAATTGATGGGTGACCCAGTGTGGATCAAGGCCCAGGGGAGAACATAAACCCTGCCACATAAGGTACATTAAATCAATCAAACGGAGCAAATGATTCTTTTCCCTCATATGTTTTATTAATTCCTCGCACATGGCCGCAGGATGCTGAAACTTAACATTAAGATGAAGAGTGTCTGTTATGTATTTATAGTTTGCATCTTGAGAGCAAACAAGTTGGTTACATAGGGTTACATGGCAGTCAGTGTTGTAAGTTTTGTTAACCCATTCAAACCTTTTCGTTGAAGATTATGAGACCCCATAAGGAGAAGATATTTCTTTCTCCTTTTTTTCAACTCACTACAACCAGTATAAAGCAGTGTCACAGCAAAGAATAACTATGGTGCAAATGATGACCTCTGGGGTCAATTTTAGAAAAAAAAAAGACAGTCCTCAAGTCTTCCACTGAAATACGGTGGCCATTTTAAAGCAAAATGCTTACAGCAGCAGCCAGTATACTCAAACCACCATTAGGTGTCTTTATCTGTGTCTAGACCATCATGAGACCAGCCTAACAGCATCTGTCAGTCCCTGCAAAAACTCCCCTGGTACCATAAAAGACCGGGCCTCCTCACTAAAGGAGCTGAGGAAACCGAACCCTGTGGGGACCCATAGGAAGGTATGGAGAGAAATAAAATGATCTGCTGTGTTTTTCCTTTTTTTCTTTTTTTTTTTTTTCTCCTTTCCATTCCACCACAGTGGTGTGTGCCATGCATCGACATGAAGGCAGATGGGGGAGGTGGAGGTGGAAATAAAACATGCATGAGTCGCCTGCAGCCCAGGAAAATAATTACTGTCATTTAGCAGACATGTAGAGGAGAGCAGCGCAGCCCAGTCTGCCCACAGTATACCACCACACCGCCTGCATACCGATGAACTGGAGGGGAAACGGAGGTGGGATGCTCAGAGTGGGAGAGGGTGGTGTGGGAAGATGGGAGAATGCTTTCTCGCTTGATGGTAATAGATGCTGTGTTTTATTTTTGGATATTTTTTTCATGTGCCAATCACTGGTGACAGATTTCTTACATGCCGCACAAGAAATTAAAACAACAGGGTTTTCCTCCTAACAGGAGTTTCAGAGTCGGTTGTGGAGGACTGTTCTTGCTCCAGTAGTCTCAAAGCACAATAAAAGTACAGTATATTTCTCCAAAGATCAGAGGAAAAGTTTTGACCTCTGTGTCTTGACTGAGTCTAAATCATATGCTCCTGCTCTCTCTTTCACTCTGTCACTCTTCTTTTTTCTCCACCATGCCTTTATTTTTCCACATCTGTCCATCTCCTTCTTTTGGCTTCCCACCTTCTCTTCCTTTTTTTTTTTTTTTTTTTTGTGTGCCTGGAGTCAGACCTCAGCACAAATTTATAGGAGGTGGAGGGATGCCAGTGGAGGTCAAATGCGTGAGCGGCTTCCCGTCTGCCTCCCCTATCATTCTTTATGGCTGATCTAGTGGCGGAGCCTTCATTACCCTGAATTATACGCTGCGATTATTACCTCTCCCCCCGGCGTATGCAGGACGGCCCTGGCCTTATCATCTTATCATCTTACCCAGGAGGAACGTAATGTGGGGAACTCTGGATATATAGCGCAACATCTGCCTCCAACATGACTCCAGTGCGGATCTTTGAACTTTACGTCCTCACATCCCCAGTATGTGATGTATGCAGTGTATGACCGGGATCACGGGTTTATTTGTGGAAAGCTCTAATGGGCTGCAGAGACATATTGTCTGATGAGGGTGTGTGATTCCATGCTGTAAATATTCCATAGGTTTAATTGGACTACCAATCTCCGCACGGTTAAAAATAAGAAGTTCTCTCTGGTTCTGGAGTAGAAATCTATAGTAGTTTGCCACACCTCAAGTGAAACCATCTCCACAGCAGCATGTGCAGTATCTCATCGCACAGCCCACATTTTGTTCAATATCTTTTCCTTTTGGCCCCTCAGATGTGGCCGCTTCCAAGTGGTTATTTGTAGTCTTTTTTTTCCCCAACCCATCTGTTTTTGATGTTTGAGCAGAGATGCAGCCGTGACCCCACGGTGAAAAAAATCTGCTTACTAAACTGAAGGCTCGCTCATCCTCATTCTTTCAGTCTGCCCTGAAAATTTCAAGCTCTCTCAAGTCAGTGACTACAAACTACAAGTAGACAGTCAGACCATTCTTATAAATGCAAGCTTATATTCTTTCTGATGTCTGAAAATGCAAAACCAGTCCTGTACAGGGATGCTACCATCAGCCTCAGCGAGCAGGAGAGACAGCAGCTTTACAACTGTTTTCATCAATGACAAAAGTGACCATTAACAAACCCAGAGAAACTCCTCTGACTGTAAGTTTGCTTTTCATAACAGGGACGAATTACAACCCCCCCTGCCAAAAGTCGAAGCATTACAGAAAAACAGTACTTCATGATACTTTATTCCTAACACTGCTCCTCACACATGTTTATTATCACAACAGAGGTGCCCGTGTGAAGCCTGATAATCTGGGAAAACAGCAGGGGGCTTGGATGGCAGCGAGCTTTGGCAGTCTTGATATATTGTACTTTTTCACAACTCATTTTGGAGTGGGCACACAACCGAGAGAGCCTGCGCTGCACCGTGGTGTAAATATCAATGCAGGCGCAGGAGGGGGTAGCAGACAGGCACTGCATGACACACACACTGCAGCAGCCTTCATCATCCGGGCTGCACATCAGAAATACATCTCAGGGAGTTCGCAAAAGTTTTGCCCCACAGATATCTTCCTCTGATATCAGAGGCACAGAACAAATTCCTTCACTCAAGTCAAACCCCAGCGGTGGCAAATGTGCACCAGGTGGAGCCGCAGGTTTGGTTATATTGCTTTTTCAACCTGGAAATGTGTCATCAGACTGGAGGAGTATTCAAATCCAGAAAGCAGTATTTCAAATGTGTACAAGTGGAAACAATATTACAGGACTTTAGGATTTTTCGCGAGGTGTACCTATTAAAGAGGCAATCGAAAGCATATTTCATTTTTATTGCTGCAGCATCAATGTATAACCATTATAACTTATAATAAAGTATTTCATATTAGATCTGAGTCAGAAGCCTCCACTCTGGTGGTTTTGTAGGTCTCTATTACTGCGTCACTGCAGACCTGCACATTAAATGTATCAGTGTAAAATCTTCAGAATCACACCCAAAGAGGGCAGCATAGCCATTCAGTGGTAAGCACAGGACGAAGGTCACGGTTCATTTCCAGACCAGGCTCTTTCTGTGTAGAGTTTGCATGTTCTTCTTGAACCATTTTTCCAATTCCTTGAAATATAATAGAGAAGACAGATGATAGAATTTTGACTTCAGGTCAGGAAAATGGCAGCGTTTTGTGTGTTGTTTTTTTATCAAAAGATACAGTATGCTCACCTATTTGATAAAAACTGTAAAGTTTAAAGGGATTCCTCATCAAATACTGAATTGCAAGAACAGGATGTTTTTAGTTGACAAATATGAAATTTTAAGCCAATCTACAAATATGTAGCTAAATTAAGTTCAGGAAAAAAGTGCATGTTATGATTATGGTTATTAAATCATAAGGTCGGAGTAAATTAAAGGGCAGATAAAATGCTCATTGCAGGGTTGTGATGGATGTGTTGAAACACAACTCAAGCTTCTGTATGAAAGTCATATGAGCTGCGAACCGACCCACCAGCCGACACACACACCCTTATTTTGAGCCTGACCGTACAGCAGAGCGGTTCACAGCGATCAGGCTCTTCTCATGTGGAACAAGCTTCCAGTTTTAGTTAAGAAAGCTAACAAGGGTTGGGCTAAAGATGTTTCTTTAAGATTTAAAATTAGAGCTGGTTCAGGCCTCTGGACCATTTTCTAGTGAAGCTGCTATAAGTTAAGGCTACTGGGAGACCTATACTGAGCCTCAGTCCTTTCTCTCTCATCATGTTTCACTTCGAAATGTCTCTAACATGTCTCTGTTTGCTTTATTTTAAGGTTATCTAGTTCATGTCATGTGTGTAAACTTGTTTTTCCTTTGGTTATGAAACACTTTCTGTGTTGAAGTTTCTTCTAGTTTCCCCTCAAAACATGAAGCAAAAACTGAAAGTGAACACAATAGAAGGCCGGTGTCACTCACACCAGGCCATTAAGCTCTATCAATGAGCACACTTACAGAACTTGTTGTGCTGTATCATGACCTAAGTGTCGGCGCAGACTCAGCGGTGGGTCACAGACAGGTTTTGGATGGCATACACACGCAGAGAAACACACTTCTCAACACCCCCCAGTGTGCTGCTATATCAGGCAGTCGGGCAGGGAGTCAGGGAGCAGTAACAGGGCTATTAGGACTCCCAGGGACCCTATCGATCTCCCCATTGATCCCCTCCTGCCTTGGCTAGTCCAGACAACTGTGAGGGTTTATACAGCTACTACAGGAAAAAGCAGAGAAGCACTACAGATGAAAGTACATGTAGCAACAGTGGATGGACATGGGAAGTGTGGTCGGAGAGCCACTTAGAGTTTCACATCTTCCTCTCCGACCTTCTCTTTTTCTTCCTGACTTTTACTATAGCTTTTTTTTCCTACCCCTTCACTTTCCTCTTTTGGAGGTTTTTCCACATTTCTCACTTTTTCACACGCATGGCTCAGTGTTGGAACCTTTCTATTATTATCTTTGTTGTCTAAAATAGTAAAACCACAGTGCCACATTGGCCAAAGAGTAAAGGAAAAGGTTTGACTGTATAAAGAGGTTATCTAAGAGCTGGGAAGATTTATAATCTGTGTCAAAATGTTGGGGGGAAAACCTCGCCGCAATCCTCACTGTGGTGGAGTATCACAGTGGTTATTGAAACCAAGCAGGCTGGAACTTTCAGTCTGCTCCAAACGGGCTCAAACTGAGGCTGCATACATGGATGAAGGGATCAGAGGTACTAATACCCAGACTGCATGCTGATCAACCTGCCAGACCTGCTGTTGTAGATGAACCTGAGTGTGTTAGGTACATTTCAGATCTCCTATAATCACAACCAAGCTCTGCTGCATGGCTCCCACTCACTAACCACTGGCAAGGGAAAAAAAGAGAATAATCCAACATTGCCCCCAGTGGACCCCTAATGGTACTACCGCTGCAACAGCCCGCCAATCCCACTCAGTCTAGTCTGTACAGTAGTACATACACAAACTGTAAATATAACATGATCGTGTAAACAATCTAATTATTGGCATCTATTGAGTCGGCGGCGTGGAGCGAGTGATGCTGTGCGGTGCTGAGTGAGCAGTCTAACCCTGATTAATGATGTGGGGTGGCAGGTCCTCATCAGAGTCCATCTGATTAATAACTGGCCCTTCACTCCTTCCCTCACAGTTAATGGCTCCCTGTCTCACTCTGTCTATTATTATCACTCAATAATGAGATCTAAAAGAAGACATTTGTGTGTGTGGGTGGGAGTGTTAGGGCAAGAGAGAGGGAACTTGATTTAGACGGCCTGTGTAGTGGATCGGACATTGATTTCATTAGCTGTATGCATGCGCAAAGTCTTCTCTGTCGATGTGACTAACATAATTTACTACATCATATTCTTTTTTTTATATATATATAATATGAATGCAACATCAAATGATCACGCTCGAGTTAGTGGAATTTGTTTATTGCTAAAAATATACAACATATCTGAAATTTAGGTAATTCACTGGACAGAGAAAGTGTGTATATACATATAAGGGGAATGTTGTGAACACTTACAAACCTCAATACTTATTCAGAAAAAGACTGATTGAAGATTTGCCACTGCCTGATTTACAGCTGCCATCCCACAGATCTCTTTAAGTTGTCTTCAGTTGTGGATTCATCCAAACCAACAACATGTCTGTTGGATCCAATCTCGACTGTTTAAAGTCTTTTCCTCCAGATTTGTACATCAATACTAGATCAGATCACCCTCTCTTGAGTAAAAGGTTGTGTGCCACAGGCCAGTTCAACATAATCAGAGAACAACACACAGTTGAGGTGGTGAAGAAACTTCCTATTTTTAGTCGAATGATTTGACTGTAGAAAGTGGTTCACAGCTTGAGCCCACCAGACAGTCAAGGTACCTGCACTTATCATGCAACGAACGCACCAGATGTGCCATAATAAGCCTAAACATTATTTCAAAACGTTGTCATTAGGCTTTTATGATAAATGACGACCTTTGTCTTGTGCTACACTGTGTGCTTTTGTTTTAATCTGCATGTACTTCATGCTAATATCTGCCATTCATAGCCTAACCACACCATGGGGCTCTATCTGTGGGGCTGTGTCTTCTGGAGTTACCCTGACCAACTTTCTTATCTAGACCAGATAAGAAAGTACCTCTGTTGACTGTAGAAGGACCGATAGTACCCAAAAACTCCAACGATTACTCTTGTTGTGATGACGTTCAGTCCTTGGAAAGTACTCAAGCCAGTGTTACTCTGTATCCTGGGAGTATTCACGCAATCTTGAGTTATGTGAAGAATCTGTACACCTCTCACTAAACAAAGGACTCGCACTCAGCAAACAAGCCCGAGAGCCTTCATTTCTCTAACATTAAATCTGTCCTTCAGTGAAAAGCCAGCGACTTGGGACTGAGAGAGTGACTGGACAGGACCCATTCTGAGGTAAGAGCATGAATCTAAACTCTAAAAAAGTCTGTGTCAAGTTTGGATGAAATGGAAACGTTTCTGAAAATACTTTTTGAAAATCATAGTGAGGTACAAAGCTCAAACAAGGTTTATTGAGATGTGTGATTACAATAGTAACTTTCAGTGAAGTGGTCGAAGACACGGGATATGAAATGTCTGAATGCTCTAATCGTCACATAATCATCACTTTTCACTCCTTGTTTGCACATTAACAGGAGTCAAAATATTCTCCTAAATGATTATCTGAGTGTAGTTGTAGTGTGATGTGTTCCTCAGATGTGAGGCGATGAGAGACAGTGAGTCAGAGGTTCAACTCACCTGGGCAATTTTAGTTTTGTGCCCTCTGAGATTTGTAGGTTTTAAAATGTCGGATGCGATTCAAGAGTGTTGTTTGAAAATGCCAAAAAAACACTAATTATTACCCCTACAAGTCGTTTGAATGTTTACAAATCAATGGACATCATTTCATTTTTTTCATTTTAAAGGAGTTCTGCCATTTTTGCTCGGCTAAGTTATGATCTACCAAAAAAATCATAAAGACAACAATAAAAACATAATACTTTGGAGATCTGCACACATACTGTTCATATATGTGAAATTTGAAACAAATCCAGTGGTGTGAACATGGAGGCATTTGCTGATGTCTTTGGGAAGTTTGTACAATTTTGAAATGTCACATTTTTTTTCCTTCACCAAGCTAAATGTGTTTGTGTATTTGTGTGATATGTTGTGTTGTCAATGAAATAAACCTTTGAGTTATTTTATCTACGACGCGTCCATCAGAAGTGTTTCTGTAATCTTTCAGCTATTGTATGGAGATGCAATAAAACTGTAATAACAGCAGAGATAATATCAGTTAATGGTATTTTTGCTCTCATAATGAAACACTGTGTTTTGTCGGGTCCCTCCTGGATTGTCTTCTATTCTTTGTTGTTTTCAGCGGTGTTCTGCACAGGTGCATATGTCAGACACTATACTGGTTCCAATCAAAGGCCTTAAATCACATGCTTGTATGCAGCGGCGTTACACCGATGGAGGAAGTCACCAGAGGAAAGCAGGAAAACACTCAGACGAGATTTCTCACCTACAGTGGATCTGTTGTAATGACACAGACACTGAAATCCCCCTGGGTGACGATGCATCCCCTGAAGAAAATTATACACCTTGCCGGCAAACACTTGAGCCTGATTATTTCCTGGCCGTCTGCTATGCGCACGGAGCAAATTGCACTGTCATTCTCCTGTTTTTAAATCTTGAGCTTGTTTTTGTTGTTCTTTTTTCATTACAGATCAGCTGTTTCAGACTATCAGTCCAGATGATTTGCGATAGCAGCTCTAAAGATAGACTTGTCAGAAAATACACAATCTTAAGCCATTAGGATAGGAAATAAAAAATGCACGGGTGAAACCAAAGGTGAACTCTGGGGATTAACAGCATTCAGATGAGAATGATAACTTCCCTTAAACTATTACACTCTTATTGATAATATCATTCAGTAACATGTAACTACTGTAAATTAATACCAGCCAGTCCAGAGCTTTTACCAGGACACATATAGTCCTGACTGCCACGTAACAAAACATCACCTGTCATTTCAGGATTTGTACACTTTATGTCAAGAATACTTACCTGTAACAGGTTGACACCTAAAAACTCAGATATAATTGTTTCATTTTACAATTTAAAAACCTGTCAACTGTAATGAATAGGAAAAAAAATCTTTAAATTATTTAAAATCATCATAGATTGAAGAATTTTCTGCAATACTGGGTTAGCTAATGTGCAGATATTGGGATATTATAAAGCTTGCAGTCAGGTACCGCTCCTCTAACATCGCTTAAACTGTACTCAGCTACAAATAAAAGTGTTTTTGAGAAAAAAATAAAAACAAAAGTTTTTCTATGTTAGGAGTAATTAAGAAATACCAAAGACATTGAACTTGAACTGTACTGACAACAATGTTGTGCAATGCTGACACATTTTATCAGCGCAGACTGTCTCACAGGCAAACTCACTGCCAGCTGGAAGTGATGTGAAAACTTAGCAATGTGCAACAGTCGTGTTTCCCTACATGGACTGAGACAGAGTAAAGCATTAGTTTCAAAAGGAATAAAAGACTGCAGACTCATATGTGACATAAAAGTATTGAAATACAAACAGAATACTTATTAATATCTGCATAAGAGGGACATTTATTTTTTGCCATTTATAAAAAATAAAAATTAGAAAAGAAAACTAAGACAGAAGAGAAACAACTTCTGTCATTTGACTATTTATTGGTATTTTATAGGTGACATAAAACAAGATGTTCCAGTGTGGTTGGTCAGATCAATAGGGAGGGGCTGTGGTTTAGACTTTGGACATCCGTTGTTGGTCCCTCTTCTGCCCATTTTTTGATTTATGCCATATTTTTCTGCAGCAACGGTGAAGTTCTGCCTCTCTAGTTCTCCAGTCTCTCACCGGTGCACGTGTGTGTGTGATCATTCAGGTGTCAAATTAAACTTTGTTTCAAAAACAAACGATGAAATAATTTGTATTCCAAGTAAAATGCATGTGTGTTTGTGTTTCCATCTCCTGTCTCTCTATGAGGGTCTTCCAGCCTCTCCCACCTGTTGTTACAGACACAGTGGGCCTCTGTCGGCCCGTTATCTCTGCTGGTGTGACGTCCTTGATGGCCAGAATCTGAATATTTGAGAAGTTGTTTCATCTGGTGTATTTGTGAAAAACAGTATAAATGAAGGCCTCTCTGTATAATGTGTGTGACAACAGTATACAGTGTCTAATCCCACAAAATGTTGGAATGATGTGAGGCGAATGTGAGTGTGTGTGGTTGGCTGCCTCTGTGTGTTTGCCCTGTGATTGGCTGGTGACCTGTCCAGGCTGGATCCTGCCCTCACCCTTAACCAAACCTGGTGACCACTGAACTCCTTTCACCAACAGGAAAAGAAAAAGTCCACAGATCTGCAGTTCTGAGTCCCCAGCAGTGACTTTGTCACCGTCGTCCCTCTAACTCAATGTTAATAGTCTATCATGTTAATATACAACCCAGGGGGCAGAACCATGTCAGTCACTTTCCCTCCAGGCTCAATAGGCAGTGCAGCTCACACAGTCTTACACACTTTTAGCTTGGTGAAGGTCTAATTTGTGTTCTACATAATTTTATTCTGGATTGGTTCTACAGACTCACCGAATTCCTCCTGTTTGATGTCAGTGTCTTTTCAAAGCTGGAACTTCAAGGCAGAAGAGAACTCTAAAGAAGAACAAAGAAGTGACCTGGACGCTGGTGACGAAATGACGAAGTATCTGCGGCCCGTCGCCCGTGTGGTCGTCCCTGTTCTGGGACTGATGATGTGCCTCCTGGCCTACATGATGACTCTGAAGTCCAGCTATGCTCACAAGGTGATCCCTGCCTACATCCTGATCGTCCTGGGCTTCCTGTCCATACTGGTGGGCTTCTATTGGAACATTTGCCACAGCATGATGAGCAAGTTATACCACAGAGGAGGATGCGAGCAGAGCATCCACATCTTCACCATCGACAGGTTAGATCACCGATCAGTAATGTGCTCATGAAATAATGACAGTGTCCAATTGTGAATTTCAAGGAGCCAGATTAAGCCTGTAATTTACTGAGTATTAAAACATTGTGTGAAACATGAAGTCTTCTGTCCAATAACTTCATAGCTTTCAGACTATGACAGCCACAGCTGCAACTCTGGCTGTTTCAGTGCAATTGTTTCAATAAATCATAACAAAAGAGCTTATATTGATTTTTAATTCAATACATTTTCATAAATTGTCAACAAGATGAGCATCTTAAGGACTAAGTGCAATTTCAACATCATACCATTTTAACAACGCCTCCTGATGTAAAACACAGTGAAATGTCTGAAACGATTCATCTATTTGAAGCAGTTTGCAGCCTAAAGCGTCCATGCTTTTTTCTAATTCACCCCTCACAATATGGCTTTGATGAAAACGCTACTTCATCCATAAGGAGTCCAGCTTTCACTGCAGCATCACTGATGCATCAGCTCAGGTCTCTGCTGTCTTGGATCTGCTGTTGCTGAAATGCTACAATGCTTAGATCTAATGGGCTGCTTTTTTAAAGTCTCTTTGCAAATTTTAAATGACGAAAAATGTTTGGTTTTGGTCAGTTTAGCACTTTTTGGTCAAATTTGATATTAAAAAGGGGTTCATAACCTTTCATTAGTGATCATATTAAGATGTATGTTTCCGTTTTTCAGTAATGATGGAAAAAGGCATGTGAAGAGAAAAGAGAAACTATGATCTTAAGTTTTCTCATGTCTTTTCCTCTGCAGACCGAGCTTCTTTCCTCCGTCATATGAAGAGTGTCAGGGCATTCAGGTTTCTTCTGATCATGCCTCTGAGCTGCTGCTGACAGTGGAAGCAGTGGACGTGGGGATGAATCTGGCTCCTCCACTCTACACCCAGAGCAGCTCGGAGGACCCAGACTGCATGTGGAGCTGGGAGCGACCGCCTCAGTACAGTCAGGTCGAACATGTTGGGACGACCGCAGAGGGGGCCCCGTCCAGACTCTGAAAGAATCTTGCCTCTGACTGTGGACAGATACGACTTCCCGAAATCATCATTTCTATTTACAGTGTTTTTGAACTTGACCTCACCTCAGTTATATTAGCCACCTGTGACTCATTTATTCATTTCCTTATCAAATTGGGTGGCCCAACTGAGGTTCAAAACAACAAGACAATCACAGGGTACTCCACGTGATACGAGACGGTTTTAAAATGTTTGATGAACACATGACAGCTGAAACAAACCAGCATAATGCAGACAGTCATAGACAGATCCTACAGAAGTAAAGAGAGAGAGAGACAGCAGCTCTGCAGCTGTTGTGACAATCAGAGAAATATGTGTAACTGTTACTGAATTATTGTTTATATTAATTATAATTTATTGTTGGTATTTGTCATCACTCACTGTTGTGTCACTATTAAAAGAAGTGGTGTTACAATGACGCATCCATTCAGTATACTTACAGCCATCGACAGCATGACTACTAAAAATACAACTAAAACAAAGTTAAATCTTCAATTTTATGAATATTTAAATTCATAAAATCCCTTTTCGGTGTGATTCCATGCACCAAGAAGACAGCTGAAAATATTAGAGAAAATAAAACCCTTGGTACTACTCCGTACCCCTGAAGTATGTTAGAGGATGACTCCTGGTTTACGGCACTATTGCAGCAGGCACTGCAGTCGAGACATGAAGTCTGACAGTGAAGGCATCCCCTCTCCCACCCTGGATGTACTGGAGCGACACATTTGCCGGGTGTGACATGAGATTTCCTGGCAGAATATTTTAGTTTGGGTTCCTCTTCCAGCCGCCCTTGATGGGAACACTTCACCACAACAAAAGTGCTGGTGGCACTTTGACTGCAACTTCAAGACTCATCCATTTTAATGCACACCTTATAAATGAAAAGTGTAGTTGTTGGCACTGTTTTAATTACTCAAATATATTCATCTAATCATGCTGTGAGCTATTAGTCACTAGTGTCTGTAACAAAAATACAACAACAACAAAAAAAAAAAAAACCTAAAGCCTCTTCTGAGCAGCATATTCAGAGGTGATGAACTGCCATTGATCTGCATCCAAACTCTGAAATAACCCCTGACATTATAAAACAGTCGGATGGGGCAATAACCTGTAACGGCTGACAGGTAATGTCTGGCTGACTGAGTGAACACATCCTCGCGGATATCCACTGGCACATCCTCAACTCATAATGACGGCAATCAGCGTGTTTATGAGTTCCTGCTCTCCGCGTGTCTCATTCAGGCCGTATAAAGATCAACCCTCTTCGTTCCTTATCTCAACACAACAGCCTCCACGCATTTCATACACTCCGTCTAAAGCAGGTGCTGCGCTCGGCAAACAAAGGCCTCCCTTTCCCTCAAGGATGTTCAATCACCGCATGATATACGGTATCAGCATGGCGTGGTGCTCTTAATTATGAAGAATCTGTTTAATTAAAATCCAAAAATGCCTAAGGGCAACCTCGCTCGCTCTGATGTATCTTTATTTGTTCCCATTAGACCTGTCCGATTCAATTAAAAACAGCACGCACTACACACAAAAATGTTTATTGGGATTTAAAAAAAAAAAAAGTAATAACATCTTCAAATATGGGTATACAGCGTTCCCAACTAACAAATTAAAGGGAAAAAAAATAACAATTTGTCAAATACTTTGTGAATATGCTATTCATTTTCATACCTTGCCTTACCGAAGCCCTTTTTGTATCTTAAAAATCATGTATTTTAGCAAAAATTCAGACTTTGACAAAATGATTACTTCTGGCGGAAATGGTTAAACAGGATTGCGATAGATGAAAGAGGACAATATAAACGCAACATGGAAAGAGGACGCTGCTCCGTCTCATAAAAACAGCACGCTGATGTAAAAAAAATGAACATTGCTCTTTGGATTCGTCATTCAAAACAAGACAGAAACAAGCAGTCTGCACATTCATCTGTTTGTTGACAAAGCTTTCATTGTTCATAGCAGTAATTAAATAGCCTCCCTGGTTTAGAAACTGTAGATTTACCAATTTTATTCTCAGTGACGGACAAGATTGACTGAAACATAACTTTTGTTGCTGAAATGCAATAAACTCCAGTAGTAAGCGTATCATTGTGTAGGAAGTTACAACAATGAGGCCAAAGCTGCAGAGAAAGTTCTTCAAAAGTGACAGTCGAGTAAAAAGAAAGAACATTTCGAAGGTAATTTTTCCTCAGTGTGAGCAGGTAGATGCATGTTGGGGTGTGCACGTCGGTGAGCGTTTTCCTGCTCGCTCATGTGATGACATTGGGTCCGCGGCGGCCTGTCCGCTCGTGAATGTTAGAAATCTTCAAGGCAATGGCGATAAGGGGGCCGAGCACCACCTGCAGAAAGACCAAACAACTCCTGAACAACTCAAAGATTTCAGTTCAAACTGAGATTTTGTCACATCTTTGGGTGTCTGTGTTGGAAGTATCCATACTGGGAAAAAAAGCACATGGCAGCAAATCATACAAGTTATATGACTTTGGGGTCTAAAAACACTGAAAACGAACACATTAGGTAAACTGTGTCGGACACTTGTCACTCATGAGTTTTACAAACCGCGCTAACATGCATTTTGGAGAGACTTTAACCTTGTTGATCCAGCATGCATAACCTGCAGGGAGTGTGCAGAGTGCTGACTTTTTACAAGAGGTGAGGAACTGCTGATTTGTGCCGTGCCACAACACAATCTTGAAGTGACAACATACTCTTAATAGAATCAGTAAAAATTTAAATGCTTTGCTTGTCTGGTTTGCAGATGTTTGCTGAAGAGTTCTATGGAGAGTGTGAGTCAGCCGTGTGTTGCAGTCATGATTTTCAAACCTTCCTTGCACAGGGTTGTCGATGACGTGAAACAGTTTTAGTTTGGGTTTAACTCAGAATTGTGTGTGTTTTAAAGCACTCAAAGTAAATTTAATCCAGCTAAAAAAAAAACAAAACAGCCCTGACATGTGATCATACCTGTCTGCTGTGATTGCTTTTATCAACAGGATAAGTGACAGGATGAATAGAAGCTACATTTATGACATTATGACAAACTGCGTCACGCAGCAGGAAGCAATCAATGTCAGATAACTCAAACGTTGTAGCCACAACAAAAGAGATATGTTCTCGCTTTGTTTATCAACAGGTTGACCTGACCTCAAATCAGCTTCCCGAGAAAATTTTCTGTGCGATTGAATCTGTAAAATATTCATGTTGAATAAAAGTAGAGATAATGAATGACTAATTAAAAAGGAAAAAAAAAAGTGTAGCTTTTTCATGAGATTCTTGTACCTGCAAATAACAATGACCCACATGCAATTAATGACACTGAACTCATTTTCACATTAATATTCAGATGATTCTGGATGCTGAAAACATCTGGGTCTCTGCTTGACTTGGAAAAAGGAAAAAAAGGGACTAAAATATGCCGCTTGTCAAAGTTAGCTCACAAAAAGGTTTTCAAGCAAACCCAATTTCAGTTTTACAACCCTTTGGAAGGTATTTGCAAAGCAAAGACGTGCATTCTGATTACTCTAAATTGATTGTTTCTACAGTTGTCTGTCTGTCTCCGGATGTCTTCTGAAGGTCCAGAATGCACTTTGTCTTCTGCTTTACGCTAACGTCCACATTTCCTCAAGGACACAGTGTCCTTCACCTCTCCTGAGACTAAAGATCAGTCAGTCATTCAGAAAGATTTCATGATCACGATAAGTATAAGTTGCACCATCAGTGTGCAATAAGATAATAGATATCACAGCATTTAATCAATATTGATTTCCTAATATTTACAGCTCTGGATTATTCATCCTTTAAACTGAAAAAAAAAAACTACAGTAATATGTACTGCTCACATTTTTTAACCCTCAGCACTAAATAAACTTAAAGCTATTTATCTATAAATGTTTTTTATGATAGCAAAACCTGAAAAACTGACTGCAAAAATGTAAAATAATCATAAAAGCAACATGTCTCAAGAAGGGACTGTAGATTTTGGTGCCGTCTCCGAGGTGTAAATAAATGCTTGTACACAGAGACACAGTGAGCGCAGAGACAAAGGATGGGTTTGTTTGTACCTGCGTCTCTCTGCTGTGTCTCTCAGGGTCTCTCTCAAAGCTCTCAGCATAAATGCGAATGGTGGCTCCCATCCCTCCGCCACTGCCGCTCAGCCGGAACACCAGGCGGGAAGCATCGCTGAAGACGATCCTCAAACCCTGGAAACAACAATCCAACATTTTTTTTCTTTTTTAAATATATGATGAAACAATCTGTTGATTACATTATGAATATTAGTCTCACAAAACATTTCAATCAGTTCTGACAGATTTTGAGCAAAGTTCAGGTACATCCTGAACAGGCAGTCACACAGAGACACCAATAAATCATAAATCTAATCTAGTTTCCTGTAAAGTGAGAGTATTAACCACTAACTACACACTGCAGTCCAACATTCATACAGATGTTTTGCTTTACACTGCAGTGATACTAAGTAACCACTAGATGTCCCTGTCAGTATATTTTTTTGCTGCATGAGTTCTTTCACTGAACGCACCAATGGAGTGTCTCATCAAGTCATGAACACTGCTGTACTCCTGTTTCTTTCCAATAAGTCTGATAAAATACACAAATAAATCTGTTTCATTTGCTCATAGCTGCCGGAATCGTGCAGCATCCTGCGGCTACCGAGAAAAGTTTGACTCCAAACCAGAGTAAATGATCATATCTCTGAAGACCTCTCGGCCCTCTAGTTTTAACTCTTAGAATTCGACCTCAACTTTTTCTTCGAAAACAGGATATCTCTTTTTACCGGGTAACTGCTGGCTGACATAAAGGTGATAAGAGTCTTTGACTAATGGATGTGTGATGACTCTTATCTGTCCGAAATTCCACAGCGTGTCTTTCCTTCTCCCATCAGAGTGAAACACACACTCGGGAGTAGAGACAGCAGTGTGTTTTGAGAAAAAGCAAGCATAAGTAATAGAATGTCACCACTTTTTTGTTTTAAAAAACACTCTCAGTAATGTTAAAATATCGTATTATCACCTCGATACCCTGCTGTAACTGTTCAAAGCTTTATTGTCAAAACACTCCTGTAACTCAGGCCTGAAAAATGAACAACATGTCTTGATAGTTCACCAGTGATGAGTGTTTTTCTTTGGTCAATAATTTTGTGGCAAAGTACGGAAACAAAGTCAAGTGAGGACAACGCCTCACCACAATAAAACCCCTGATAGCTGGTCAGCTCTTTAAACTGTGACTCAGTGTCTTCGTTTAGAGACCACGGAAAGCTCACTCGCCTTCCTACTAATCTGACCAGGGAGGACGACATGTCCGAGTCCGGGTGAGGAGAGACGGCGATAATGAAAGATGTCCGCCTGCCCGGCCGTCTGTCTTTCTGCCTGTGAGTGCGTCGGCTCATCTCTAACAATAGAGGGGCAGTTATCAGCGGGCTGACTAATGCCTGTTAAAAACAGAGCTCAGAGGAGCACATACCAGCAGGAGACACAGTGTGTGTGTGTGTGTGTGTGTGTGTGTGTGTGTGTGTGTGTGTGTGTGTGTGTCTTTAGCTGTGAATTAAAGTCACAAATCCAATGATTTATTTATACAGGAAAAAAGTTGGCTGAGTCCTATTAAAAGAGTAATCTACAGAATAAAAGCACTCATTTCAATCTTTGAATTTGACAGATTCATTCAAAAAAAGAGGGTATATTGTTGGAAAGTTATTTCTACATGACTAACATATAAACTAAAACATTTCAGGCATTTTTGAAGTTTCAAAGTGAGAAATACTGTCACTGAAATACAAAAAAACAGATAGACTTATTATTTTTGTTTGTATTTTATAAAACTGTATTCTGATTTTGATTACTTAGAACTTAAATAAAAAAAATGAATAATTGGGTGGATATGGTAGAAATCTAGAATATGTGGGTATTCCACAATATCATTCAAATTATAGGAAAAATTCTATACTTTTTTATTGTTGCGGGGGGTTGTTTTTACATTTACCAATATTCTCCAAAAATATCCACTCTGTTCCTGTTTCCTCTTACGGGGCGTGAGAGGATGATATTGGTGGCTGACAGCTGGGGCGTTACAGTGGGAGCACGAGAGTTGGCAACGAGACACTTGTAATGCTAAAGTAAGCTGCAGAGACAGTCACAGTTGGCCTGAGCTGAAGATACATTTGCAAGTTGATTCTACATTTGGTGTTATCGGTGTATTAATAATAATAATAATGAAAAAAAAAACTACTCTGTTGTCCTGATATTTCCATGATTTATTTATTTATCACACGCAACCAACCAAAAATCTATTCATCTGACAATGCAGAATAAATTCAGTAGCCAGCGACAAAAGGCTGCCGTGCCTCTGAGTAAATCCCTCCAAAGCCTTGCCTTGTGTGTTTGTGTTTGAGTGTGTTTGAAACCCAGGGCCAATATCCCCCGCCATCCAACACACTTGCAGCGGGGAGACTGCAAGCGAGACGACAGCTGATATAATTCTGTCCTGGGAGGAATGTGTGCAGTAATAACACTCAGTGGGGCAACTGGGATGCTGAGGATTCACCAGCGTTTCAATGAGTAAAGTGACTGAGGACCTGCTGTCTCTGTGGCAACCAGCTCAATGAGGAAAACGTCCCTCCTTCACGCTGATAAGACATATAAGGTGAAGTTTATTTAAGTTCAGGATATATGGATTGATTTAATCATCCCCACTCAAATTCTGCGTGATAATATCCTGCATGTAATATATCGTCTTCTTTCCCACACTGACCTGGTTTCGAACCACCGATCCATCCACGGGGTCAATATACTCGAAGTTGTCTGCCCTCTCCACGCTGTACACGTGGTCTCCGACAGCAAACTTCTGGCTGCTGAAGGCTTTGTCTGAGAGGACTCCCTCCAGGTCCCTCATCAGGTAAAAGGCGGCGCGTGGGTCCAGGCCTTCATAGTCAAACCTGGGGGGAAAAAATGAACACAAATCTTGGTAATAAAGACTTTTGTTTTAATTAATTTATCTTGACTATGTTATGAATCACGGTTATTGCCTCCTTTTTAACTTTTCCAGCAGGATGCTGTTTAAGATTATGTTGTCTTCTTATTGACCATAAGAAGCATTGTGTACTGCAAAAACACACGTCTGTCCATGTTTGTCTTGTGTTTTTCTTTTTTTGCATGTTTTTATAGATTCTATCTCTTGTTTCATGCCCCTTTGCTTCCCCTCCTTGTGTTAGATTGCCGTTCTGTTCCCTGATGTGTTTCACCTGTGCCTGATTGTGTGATTGTCTGCACCTGGTGGCTGCGCTATAAGTTGGGCTTCTTGTTTGTTTTTTTCCCTGTTGCTGCAATATGGCAGCTTTGAGTCCTAAAACTGCGAAACAGTTCTGCTTTCTCATTTAACTGATTTGTTTTTCCCAGGAGGGTAACAGATGTTTTTGTGTGAAGAACTGCTGAGGGGCCTGGTCATTAGTCTGTCCTCCAGATACAGTATGTTCTGTGAGAAACGTGCATCGTTTTAGCCCAGCTCTCTGTGGGAATACACAAAGCTGCAGCAGTGAGTGGGAACACTCACTACAGTAACTATCTCTGCCTCACACAGGGGACCGGGTAAAATAGGAACAAGTGGCAACCAGTGAGAGGGATCAGAGGAGAAAGGGATGAAAGTGAAGACCTTCAAGACATTTTTGACTTTGGTTTAGACTGAGAAACTGTCCTGAGAAGCACACACATTCAAGAGCCACCATGTCTCCTTGATTTAATGATTGTATAAACAATCTATTAAAAGATTGAACCACTCAGACCAAACTGATCACTTTAAGAAGCAAAAATTTATTCTAGCCATCTGTGCAAGAAAATTCTGTCCATTGGCACTCACAAACCAAAAATCAGCCTGATCGAAGAGGGTAAACCATCATCACTCATCTATTCTCAGTTTAGTAAGGTGTGAATGGTTACAATAATGGACGGGCATGTTTGCTGAATGGTTCTTTAGAGATACCGCTTTGCTTTTTACCTGCAGTAGTAGTTGCGTCCGAACTTGGCCCAGTGTTCTCGGACAATCTGCTCCACACCTTGTTTCCTGGCCGCCATGATGGACAACCACATCAACACCGACCACAAACCGTCCTTCTCCCGAATGTGATCTGAACCTATAAGAGACACCAGGACAAACACAACAAAAACTGAACCCCAACTTCAACGTGTGAAGAGGCTAACTTCACTTTGGTGAATTTGATCATCAAAAAATGATTCTCTATGTAGAAATCTGAAACTTGACAGTTTTAACATTATTTAGCACAATGACTGGAATATGGGAGCAGCTACAGTAACAGTGTAACCACATCAAACACATTACTGTTAATAAAGATACTAAATAAAGCATTCTGGTCTGAATTAAAGAGAAACCCGGTTTCAAGATAAGACTCACATTTGGAATAAGGTTTCACAGATAAAATCTTATTCTTATGAAGCAAGCGTCCTATTTTATACATTTAACATGGCATTAAAATCTGTTGGACACACAATTTTACTCAGCAGCACAACTTTACAGAACTTTTCAAATACTTTGTGGCAGTTTTACAGTCTGAAGAGTCCTTCGTTCATGCATTGCATTCCACTGTTTTGCTCCGGTTATCATGGTGTAAGGCAGAACTTGGCAAAACACCTGAATATTAGAGCACTGGAGTTGAGTTGATCTTATTAATTTTCCAGCAAAATGACCAAAATAAAATTTTGAAGCTGAAAAAAAATGTAAAATTTGGCATTTCAGTAATAAATCCAAAGATTGTCTTCACTAATCTTTTAGCCGATGCAGGTTCATGCAGTGTATGCACCCACACACACTCAAACAGAGGGCTGGTCACGCTCACTGGGGAGCCGTCCGACTGTTCTCCAAGACAGCTGCACAACAAAGTTATTTGTCGAAGCTCAGAATATGTTGCACGTGTTATAAAGCTTGGAATGGACTGAGCTGCCTGGAAAGATGTTGAGATGCATCGACGTACCTGTTACACAACAACAGCACCAAACACAATTCAATATAACAGACTTTTTGTGTCGCCCACTCAAAAAATGTGTAATTTCAGTTTTTCTGTCCCGTTCTATAGTCTTTTGCTCTGTTAGGACTCTGACGATTTCATTCAGCCTCTCCTCACTCTGTGCAGCCTTGATTTAATTCAGTCCTTGGGTTGTGCTTGGGAAGTTAGTTGCTGTTTTTGTTATTATTGCGTAAAGCCTTTTGATTGCTATTGTTTTTGCTTGAAAAATGCCACAGAAATCGACTGATTGATGATGCTCGGAGAAGAGAGGGGTCAAAATGATGAAGCAAATGTGGTTTATCTTTTGATATTAATATTACCTCATTATAGGACTGCTTCTCATTGCAGCTCTGCTCCGCCACTTTATGGCCTGTTGACGTGGATTTTTTTATAAATGATGATAAGAACAAGGTTTATTCAACATTTTAACTATGTTGTTTTTAATGTGAGCTCTCTGACATGATGGAAAAATCAGTACAAACATGATCAGGATGAGAAAATCATTCAGATGTCAAATAATTTTGTTCAAAAACAAGCGACAAAAATAAAAAATAAAAAATTGGGGATCTAAGCAACATTGTGTGTGTGTGTGTGTGTCTGAGAGCGTGTAAAGCAGAACAGTGTGTACAGCTCTGATGATTTACTATGCAGGGCTCCCTCTGAGGTTTTTGCCTTACATGGATAGACAACGGGTGAGCTCTCATAGTCTCCCTGCTCTCTGCTGCTTGCCTTTTTCTCATCCTCGTCAATAATTCTCATATTTAGACTCTCCCACAAGTTTCAGCCATCTCGACAAAAAGGTTCTTAATGTTTGCTTTCAATTTTTTCTTAATTTTCACTTTACTTTTGACAACTGGACATTGTTTCTTATTATTATTATTACTTCATCTCTCTCCAGAAGGTAGAATGATCAAGTCAAACAATGAAGATAGCACAAAACCATTGAAAACGATGACTAAAGCATGATAAGACAGTAAAACTGAAAGAAAATATTCAGAACAAATGTGTAGAATTTATGCATTGTTTATATTATCTGCCCATGTATGCGCGTGTCGGCATCGGCCTTCATAGAGAGCACTGCTACACTGGAGGCCGATCGGCATCTTGCAGTGATTCAGGGAGCCCCTGTCTCCTTTTATAGCAGAAGAATGGGGATTATTTACACATGCAGTCAGGGTCACTGCCCCCTCATCTATTAGACAACTCCGACTGGAGCTGCAGGCAGTCCGGACGCACGGCTCACAGCTACGGATCTGGAACGGGCTGGAAGGGGAAGAGGGATATTTCTACCATATTCAACAGTTGGATCTGGTCACTATTAATATAATTCCCATCAATGTTTTTTTCCCATTGCAACTTGAGCCCTAAAAACTTTCAACTTGGCAACATCAGTTAAGTAAAATAAATGAGAAACAGCGTGACTCTGACTGTGATGTGGGGGCGTTTTAAAGAAATCCTTGAGTTGTTCAAATGTGTTTTGTTGCGACAGTTTTGGTTCACATCAACTCTTCGGACTTCAGGAACACGATGGCCGTCATGTTTCCGTCACTGGTGTGATATTGTCACCTTCCCTGATCTCCGTTTATTCTTTGACCATCCATAACAGTGATGGTTTCTATAGACTTCCCGAGAGAATGTTTAGTCTTTTCAGCCAGTTTTCTCCCCTCACAGCGACAGCAGCAGCTGGCCAGCTCAGCCTTTAAGCGCCGGCCTTGTTTGCAGGCACCGCAGCAACAGTTGCTGTCGAGGGGAGGGGATTTCTGCCTCACACACCCACTCACATTTTCCGAGCCGGTCGAGGGACTCCAAAACGGTGACCTCCTCACAGTAAATCTCCCAGGCAGTCCGTGCCTTGTATCCATTATGTGTTTGTATCTTTTACCAATCAGCGATCACAAATCTCTCTTTATGAGCCGAGTGTTTTGTTTCTGGGCTGAGGGTTGTTACCTGTCCCGAAGCTCTCCTCCCCGCAGAGGGAGCAACGCCCAGAATCCATCAGGTTCCCGAAGTACCTCCAGCCTGTGGGGGTCTCATACAGCGCCAGTTTCATGGCTTTGGCTACCCTGCAAACATCAAGAGAAGAGAAGAGAGAACCAAAAATCAAAACTCCTTTCCCCATTTCTGCTAAAGAGTTAAGCTGATACAGAAATGCTCTGACCTTTGAAATGAAGTGCACCGAATGCTGTATGACAAGTTTAATCTGCCAGCAGCTCATCCAATAACTTAATAAGGCAAGAGGCAGTAGGAACAAAGCGGGCTAACCTTTCAGCCGAGGTCTGCTTTGAACCGGAGCCGTGCAGCAGGACAGGAGGGGAGGAAGTGTGTATGTGTTTGAACAAACATGATTGCATGTGTGTGTATGTTGGGTTTGGGTCATGGGGACGGATAGAGTGCTAACAGTTCCATAAAAAGAGGCGCTGCACAGACACACACCACAGAGCGAGGGGGCTTCGAAGCGTCACAGTACTTGAACCACATTTTGCACACACCAAATAATTAATGTTCGTGAAATTTTAATGTTTTTAACGTGATATTATTATTCAGAGATTTCTGGATCCACACATACTTTTTGTGTGACTTGTGTTTCAGACACAGTTCACAAGGAAATAACACTGAAAAAGAACTTTATCTATCAAATTGTGCGTTTTATGTGTTTAAGTGTATGATTTATACTTTCAAGAATAAATATGAAGTGAAAATAGATTGTCTCTTTTGGGACACTGACAGCTGCATGTTATGTTATTTTATCTTATGAAAGCTGTAGAAAGTGACAACTTAACACTAAAGACAGCATGAATATCAATGTGAGTGTGCAGATTTCTCACGACGCTATTGAAAGTGCACATTGACCGTGAAGCGGCTGAATTTACAACAGATGTGACCGAGGTGACTGAGACAAAACAGACTAGGAGGTTTCTAATCCCGGGGATTCACCTTAAGCCAGAGATGGAACATTGTCGCTGTGTGTGGAAATGTTTCTGTCGGCAGCAGTTCTGTCTGGTAATTAATTTAATTCAATCGTCCTTGTCTCCACCAAAGCATCAAATTGTCCAATGACAGAGCTGATCCGATTGACTGAATGTAAATCCATTGAACCACAGAGAAAGCAGAAGATATCAGTTTATTTGAATCGAAAAAAATACCAAGAGAAATTATGAGGAGTCTCCTTAAATGGAAGTTTATTTAGTGGAATAAACCATGTACTTCCTGTTGCTCACAAATCACTCCCATTTCTCCACTGATCACTATCTTCCCCGCTCCTGATATCTTCAAATCAATGAAACAGATGTTGCTCCCAGCGTCTCGTCAGTCTCAGACGCTTCTGAAGTTGAATGCTGTGGGAATTCACACTGAATTATGTGTGGATTGCGGGTGGGCTTCAGTGTTTTCAAGTGCTGGTATACACATTCACATAATCATCATGTACGTAAATAAACCCCACGGTGCCCTGCACAGCTGTTTATGTGAGGAGGGGATAAATTACCAAATAAGAGTAAACCAACTTTATTCCTTTCTGGGGATGCAAGTGCTGGAACGGAAAGCCTGGCATTCCTAAAATGAAAGAAAAAATAAAAAGACCTGGCAGTCCGATGAGTTTCAGATATTTTGAATGGCACGTTGCTTTCCAACACAAGCACGGAAACCGAGTGTGGTGACACTCAGTTCTCAAACAACCTGAAATGCTTTTGTTCACTTCTGTTTCTGTCTGTCAAGAAACCAGGAGGGAAGAATTGTGAAATACAAGGACAGGGAGTTCAGTGAAGACTTCTCTGAGTTCATAAAAACTGGATAGTTTTGGCTTTGACCTTTGACCACAATAAGGTGGCTTTTGACACTGCAAAAGATCCTCTATTAATCTAAAGTACATGTAGAAACTGTGTGAACATCTCTGACATGAGTCAGCTTTCTGGATCCATGTACAAAGTTTTAAGCATGGAAGAAAGGAATGCTACAAATTCTTTTATGCAACAAGAAGGCATCTGACTGGCTCCTGACTTACTCTGCAGCAGAGTATAATAATCCCAGTCAGAGAAATCAAGATGAATTAGGAGACTTGTGTGTATGGCGTATGTTATCTATAAGGCTCTGCAGACCAACAGTGGCATTTTGTTTCACATTAGAAAATAAAAAGGGTGAAAACTGTGAGTTCGGCACCCCTTGTTAGATTAATCTGAGGGAAACGGCAAAACACTTACAGGTACAACTATTCTATGCTGCAAAACTTAAAATATAATTGTCAATATTTGTTTTAACCCAGATGTTTTCCAAGTGCATTAGAAGGATCAACGCATTTTCCAGGAATGTGAAAATCTGAAACAAGTCAACTCGGCACCAAACACAGCTGAAGGGTTAAAACTCCTGAAGGGATTTGGAGCAGGTCTGCGCTTTACATGATTTGGATGCTTTACCCACATAAGGCTGAGTTTGAGGGAGAAACGTCGGAACAGGCTCAGGTACAGCATGTGTGCATTTCATCATCTGACGTTCACACCAACGGAATTTGGCCCTGTAAAGAACACACTAATCGGCCTAAACCACTTTAGTTTTATTTCATTTTTGAATTTTGTGATATCTCTAAATCACAGTGAGAGATGACATTTTACTGCTTTTAGCTTTTACTTGAAAGTTTACCAGCATATTCTTATATTTCACCATATGTTGATAAGTTTTCTGTAAGTGCTCAGAGTGCTCTTATCACCAGTGTTCTATAGAGCCAGGATAAAAATACCTTTCTGACATCAAGTCAAAACACTTTTCCTTAGACTTCCCAACACAAGGTCAAAAATATATTTACATCTAATAATAATATAACACGCTAGGGAAAAGTCTGCATGCGTCAGAATTTGACTTGGCTGAATTTTGCGTTTCCCTTCCAATAAAAACATTGCATAATACAACATAGAGTCTGCATTTTAGAGGGCTTTTATTGGTATTGATTGCATTCTTTGTCATTTTAGGCAGTAAAATGAAACTGTTTGGAGTCTTTGGAAGCTAAACAAAGAAACACGAGAAACAGTATTTACATCTCAACCAAAACTGAGCTTCAACTGCTGTCATCAGGATTAGACTGAATTCAAATAAAATGTTCAAGCGATCGTGACGCCTGCCCTGGAAAAAGACACACTCCTCACACCAAACTCACGTCTCTTTCTCTGCAGACCAACATACACACAGTTCACACATTATACGCACTACAACATTCATCACGGCTTTAATAACACGGTGTGCTTGACTATGCATAAACACACAGTAGGGAGGGTTTCTCAGTCTAAACACTCGGCAAACCGACACACACACACACACACACACACACACAC